>NC_044033.1:462488590-462788590 GCF_901765095.1 Microcaecilia unicolor | reverse complement strand
TGCGAGTTCCTTCCTCTCTGAATCGACAGGGTCCCCCATGGAAGGTGGTATGGGCCCAGAAGAATGTCGTGGAGAAGCTTCAATCACATCTGAGGAAGGATTGGAGGGCAGTTTGCCCATTGAACCGCCGCAGATTGAGGGGAGAGGAGCTGAGGGACAAAGTGCGAGCCGGGAGCAGTCTTCTGAAAGGTTTGTACTTCCTAAAGAGTTGGTAGCCAAACCAAAAGAAGTGACTTTAGACGCATTATGAGATTTAGTGTCTAACCTGGGACAAACTTTCTTAAAGCAGATTAATGATGTTTCATCAAAAATAAAGACCTTAGAAATTGACTTACAAAAAAAAGAGGAAGAAATCAAGGCTTTAAACGATAAAGTTGAAAAAATGGATCAAAAGATCATGCATAGACAGTCGGTAGCCCACTGTTTTGGGGAGGCTAAAGGGGGCGGAGCTTACCTCCGTGGTGACGTCAATGACGTCGCGTCGCTGCCAAGGGGGCGGAGCTTACCTCCGTAGCGACGTCAATGACGTCGCGTTGCTGCCAAGAGGGCGGAGCTGACCTCCGTATTCTCCGTGGAAGCGACGTCAATGACGTCGCTGCCATGGAACTAAAACAAACTGCACACGCGAGGGGGGCGGGTAGGCGCAACACCAGGAAGTCGACCATTGGGCTGGGGAGGCTTAGCCTCCCCAAGCCTCTTATACGGGGCGCCTATGAGATCATGAACTTTGAAACGCTACAACCTACAATGATAAAAGATTTGACAAACTTCAGGCAAAAAATGGAGATCTTTGACAATTACACTAGTTTACAGACACTTTTCTACACAAGATGTTTCTTGTATATATTGTTTAAATGAATAAATAATAAATAAAAAAAAGACAAAAGTTAATGCATTCTACCAAAGAAATGTAAATGCTAAACATGAACTAAATAATGGTACCTTAAATAAAATGAAAACAATAAAACTCAGAAAAAGGGGTGGTACCAAGGTTGCATTTTTAAAAATAATTTTTATTAGTTTGGGGGGGAGGGGTGGTAAGTGTTAAGCTTACGGATGATAATACTATTTTGTTCATACTTAATTACACGGGGAATGTTCTTTTTACCTGTTTTATGGGTGGGAAGACTGCTTGTGCAGGTTGCTTCTCAATTGTTTTGCAATCATCAAATAACGGGTTTAGCTGAAGGCAAGAGGAGGTAAGAACAAGCCTTTGGTGGGGGGTTTTCAGCTGGATGGTTAAGAGTCTCTCCCTTTTGCATATTAGATAGGTTTATATAGAGGTATGACTTCATTTTATCAGATTTTTGTTGGTTTACATATGTTCCGACATTGTTATATTGTCACCTAAGGTAGCTGTTTATTACTTGAAGGGTTGGGGGGAGGAGGAGACGAGTAGGGGTGGATGAACCATTGTTAAAATGTTGGATGATATGCTCATTGTTGTCTTGCCAAGCTGTTTTTGCATATGTTGTAACTTGCTGGCTGAATCAGCTATCTCATGAATAAAATGTTGAAACATAAAAAAAATAATTTTTGTGCTGGTGTACTCTTTCACGAAGTGAGAGTTACACACCAGCAAATCAAGCAGCATAAAATCAATTAAAGCACTGAAATATTGTTGAGAGTGGAATAAAAGCCCCAGACTTACGCAGGAAAAGCTCTCCTCTCTGAGACCTACTTTGCTTCTTCTTTAAGCAGTCAGGGGCCCTTTTACTAAGCCGTGTAAGCGTCTATGCATGGCCAACACGTGCCAAACTGGAGTTTACTGCCCGAGTACCGCTTGGCCTTTGTGGTAATTTCATTTTTGGCGCACATCTGATACGCGCGTCTGAAAAATATTTTGGCATTTGGCACGCGTAGGTCACTACCGCTCGAGTCTTTACTGCTAGGTCAGTGGCTGGTGGTAAGGTCTCAGATCCAAAATGGACGCGCAGCAATTTTGATTTTGCCGCACATCCATTTTCAGCACAAAAAAAGGCCTTTTTGACAGGCGTGCTAAAAAATGGATCGGCGTTCGCCCAAACCTGCGTCTCCACTACTGCAAGCTATTTTTCAGCACGCCTTAGTAAAAGGACCCCTCAGAAAGCAGCATAAGGAGCAGGGAATGAATATGTGGAGAAAAGAGGAGGCAAATCACTCAGATCAGAGGGAATCAGCAACACAAGTAAACATGAAGCAAAAGTCAGTGTAGAGGACTTCAGATGGAAAGAACAGGCGGAGCCAAAACGACAAGTTCTTCCTTGGAAGTTTGGCTCCGCTTGTTTGTTCCATCTGAGGTCCTCTACACTGAGTTTTGTTGGACAGAAAGTTGAAGCAAATGTGATGTTTCCCAGTTTGTTTTAATTGCTGTGTTCTCTTGTTCATTAATTTGAAAAAAAATTCCCTAAGGCTCTGTTACTAACAGTACACACCTACAGTAGCACATTTTAACACGTGTTTCACATGGTGGCAGTTTCTCTAAATGGGTTAGATTTGCACATTAAAAAGAAAACAAATTCAGAGGGGATACAAAACCAAAAAGCAATTGAACTATCTAGGTAAACATTTTTTATTCTAATTGTTATAGAAAAAAAAAACATTAAAAATACCCATACAGAAACAATACGGCATAGACTTATTCTCATACAGTATATAGATTAAATATGTCCATCATGCTTTTACATCAAGCCTGCCTCAAGGGACATAATTTTAACACAATTGATACTAAACAATAGACAGCCAGATGAAGGGCCCTGTTTACTAAGATGCGTTAGCGTTTTTAACGCGCCTACGATTAGCGCACATGCTATCTGTGTAGGCTCTTATAGGGATATTGTAGGCACGTACACAGTTAACACACATACATATTTAGCGCGCCTACAGCGTGGCTTAGTAAACAGGGCACAAAATGTCATAATGAATATTTATGTGATGGTGCCTGTAGTGGAGAAGGAGAATGAGGAATATGAATACCAGTGATGTAAAAATTAATGATAAATAATAATACAAATTGTAAAAAAATATTCTTACCTGAAAAAAGGGTTACCTGTCCAAAATATATTAAAAGAGATATCAAGGGCACCTTTCCTACAAAGGACTGAAATAGATAATTACAAATCACCAAAAACCTAAAAAACCCCTTAATAAAAATAAGGTGGTGGTCAATAAATGAATGTAATCTGTGGTGTTATGATATATGTCTTTCTATGGGTGTTATCTGATAGGAAAGCATCATCCCACAGCTTTACCACACCAGCAGCCACTAGCATGGCTTTGTAAAAGGGGGTGGGGTGGGGATAATGTGTTTCAAAAAATGATTCTGTAAAAACAGTCCCAGTTTCAGCAGCTAGAACCAAAGGTAAAAGCAAACAACTACCCCTTTCCACATAATTAATAGAATTGTGTGGTAGTCATGTTAGTCCACTTTTAAAGGTAATAAATAGAAATATAAACAAAGCAAAAAAAGAAAATAAGATGATACCTTTTTATTCAACTAAATTAAGACAATGCCTTCTGTTCTTTGGATCAGAAATGAGCAAATTGATGACAAATATCAGAATATATAAGTGAAACATAAAAGCATTCCAGTGATAATGCCACATTCCAATGACAGTGTCTTGGGTCAGAGCAGATACGATGGTATTGTGTAGCTTGGCTGTGTATGATGGATTTTTTTTTTTGTACGTGATGGGTGGAAGCTGGAGTTGTGGAGGTAGCTGCATCATTCCATAGGTTTCCTATATGTAGATGCCTGTATATAGCCATTGTTGATAGAAACTGTGGTGTCTAGAAAGTTGACTTTTTCTGAGAAGTAGTCAGTTTTGAATTTGGTTAAAGGATGGTATGCACTGAAAGAACTGTAAAATGGTTTGAGACTCTCTTCTCTTTCTGTCCAAATCATAAAAATGTCATCAATGTATCAGTAATACTTTAGGGGCTTATTCTAATATTGGACTTTGGTCCTGGGGAACTGAGGAACTGAGTTCAATTCCCACTTCAGGCACAGGCAGCTCCTTGTGACTCTGGGCAAGTCACTTAACCCTCCATTGCCCCATGTAAGCCGCATTGAGCCTGCCATGAGTGGGAAAAACGCGGGGTACAAATGTAACAAAAATAAAAAAAATAAAAATATTCAAAAATGTCTCTTCCATTTGGTTCCATCCTGGTGCCCATAGCAGTGCCCATGATTTGTAGATGGATATCATTATTGAAGTAGAAATAGTTGTGAGTTAGAATGAGTTTGATTAATTTAATAATAGGTTCTGGTGTTTATTGATGGTCCAGGGTAGATGTTTTTAGAAATTTATCACATGCAGCTATGCCATCTGCATGGGGAATGTTGTTGTATAGTGATTCTGGTCACAATGAATGTTCATTGGCCACTGTTAGAAACAGGATACTGGGCTTGAAAGATCTTCAGTGAATTCTAGTATGACGATAGTAAAATATTCTGAAAAGGACAAATATAAAAAGTGGAAGAATGGATCAAGTACCAGTTAGCTGAATGGGTAATTGTGTGAGAGATGAAAAGATGTTTATATAATACCTTATGAATCATACAGCCTGGTTTAAAGTCAGTATGTGCATTTACAGGCAACCAATGCAGTTCCATCAACATAGGAGTAACCTTATATAAGAGCCCCAAATTAAGGGGTCCTTTTACTAAGCCACGGTAAAAAGTGGCCTGCGGTAGTTCGAGTATGTCTTTTGGGTGCGTGCTGGGCCATATTTTACCACATTTCAGGAAAAGGGTCTTTTTTTAAGGGGCCAGAAAATGGACATTTGCTAAAATTGAAACAAGTGCGCGTCCATTTTTGACCTGAGAGACCTTACTGCCACCCTTCGACCTGCTCACCTCTATCAGGGGTGATGTAACTTGTTGCACACCTAGCTGGTGTTCCGACCTGGGAGGTGGGGGAGTAATGGGACCTGCAGAGCTAAGTATAACTTCACTCCCAAAGCTCGGGCTCTTCTCCTCAGCATAAGTGAATGCTGTGACCTCTGCCTGTTGTAATTGAGAAAAAAACCACGAGCAGGTTGAGTCGAGGGCTTCCTGCTGCTTTTCAGCGTGGTAGAAGATAAATGGCAAAATGCAGAGAGATGTCTCACACATCCTCTTGCTGAAGCAGCCACCTTGGTCTCCCTTCCCATGCGGTATTTTAAATGTAAATGGGGCCAATATTGAGACTGTATGCCTGGCATATTCCTGCAGTTGGCAGCGAACCAGGAAATGCAATGCCGGGCCGTATCTGGTGACCGGCATTGAATTTCCAGGCTGCTAAAACGTAGCCAGTTAAGCCAATATTCATAGCAGCCAAAGATAAAGCTGCTATTTACATGGGTCTATTTGGCCACTAAACTTAGCTGGTCAGCCAATAAATATTGGTGCTAACTGGCTATGTCATGCAACATAGTTGGTAAGTGGGCTAGCTGCTAAGCGGTAATATTCATCCGAGATAGCCGGCTATCTCACGCTGAATATTAGTGCTTAGCCATCTTTAGGCTATTTAACCAGCCAGGAGCTGTTCCTGGTGGGTTAAATAGTTTTAAATATCATCCAGAAATATCATTGCTCAATTTGCTGTGCAAGATTCCGCACATATATATTGAGTACTTTTAGCTTTCTGTGTGTGATGAAGTGTTCATCACACACAGTGTTGGGTGATGAAAATGCTGTTCTTCTGCACCTAGATATGAGCCTCATGGAAATTTTCTGTGGAAAAAGTTTTAGCGAGGCTAATAATTAGGTGCAGATGTGTGCTGGCATGCCTCCCCTGTTTTTGCCACAAGTTTTCTGCACATATTATTTGAATACATTTGACTTGACTATGCGATGACGTGTCAGGTGATGAAATGCCACCGAACCCATAGCAACGCCATCTCTATCCTACCCAAAATACACCCCAGGAATTCTTATAATTAGGCACTCGCCTTTGTGTGCATACTTTTTATGTGTGTATAAGTGGTTCAACAGTTTTATAAAATCCCCTTTTCTGTATGTAAAACAGGCTTCACATGGAGAAAAAAAAATGTAGAGAACTAGCCTTAGTCATAATTTATTGTTCCTGAGAAGCATATGCAGGAAAGGTGAGTGCCTACTTATATATGACCTACATGTAAGTGTTCCTGGGGTGTATTTTGGGTGGAGTAGAGATGGAGTTGCAGTGTACATGCGTATTTTCTAGAACAGTGGTTTCCAACCCAGTCCTCAGGGACTACCTGGCCAATAGGGTTTTCATAATGCCTATAATGAATGAGAGAGATTTGCATACCAGAATGGCAGTGTCAGGGCCGCCGAGAGCCGGGGCCGGGCCCGGGACAAGGCCGTTCCCGGGCCCCCCCCAGGTCACGTCGCGTTGCGCCCCCCCACCCGAGGTCGCCGGGCCCCCCTCCACCCGCTGCCAGTGCCGGGCCCTCTGAATTAACCTGACGCGCCTTCATCTTCGACGCAAGCAGCAGCAGCAGGGCAGACCTCTCCTTCCTTCCCTGCCCCGCCCTCGCGGACGTTACGTCAGGCGAGGGCGGGACACAGAAGGAAGGAGTGGCCTGCCCTGCTGCTGCTGCTTGCGTCGAAGATGAAGGTGCTTCAGGTTAGTTGTGGGAGCGACGGAGAGTGGATGGGCCGGACTGTGGCGGCGCCGGGCCCCCCGCGGAGGCCCGGGCCCGGGGACTTTTGTCCCCCCTGTCCCCCCCTCTCGGCGGCCCTGGGCAGTGTATGCAGATCTATCTCATGCATATTTATTGTGGATATCATGAAAACCTAACTGACCAGGTGGTTCCTGAGGACTGGATTGGAAACAACTGTTCTAGGAGTAGAGTATACAAAGATTTACACTTTTGTTTTTTGGAGTAGATGCAGAAATATGAAGCTTTGATAACCACACAGTAAAGCTTTGCATAGCATGCTGTTAGAGCCACAGAAGGATGGCCGTTAGTTTAAGTTCAAAAGAAAGGGAGGTTTAGTTGGTTTTTTAATTTGGATTTAGATCTTGGGCAAATATTAACTCTCATTATCAGACTCAGATTGTGAGCCCTCAAAGGACAGAAAAAAAATGTGTGCTGTACCTGAATGTACACCACTTTGATAGCTTTTGGGGCTTGCAGGCAGTATGTAAGACATTAAGGGGCTCATTTTCAAAACATAAAAATGTCCAAAAATTGGCACAAAGCTGCAAATGGGCATTTTTTTGTCCAAAATGTGCAAATTGCTATTTTGGAAACATATTTTTAAGACGTTTTTCTATGTAGTTTATCTGCAGTACGTCCAAATCACAAGGAGGTGTGTTGGGGGCAGGATTTGGGCATTTCCAAAACATGGATGTTTTTCTGCCATAATGGAACAAATCAAAAATGGCCAGGGTTAAAAGTTGTGTTTTGGTCTAGACCTGTTTCAATCACGACAGAATCACAAAAAGGTGCCCTAAATGATCAGATGACCACTGGAGGAATTAAGGCATAACCCCCCTTACTCCCCTAGTGGTTATCAACCCCTTCCCACCCCCCCAAAGATGTGAAACACATAGTACATACCAGCGTCTGTGACAACATCAGATGTTATGGTCAGTCCTGTTAGAGCAGCAAGCAGGACCCTGAAGTACCCTAGTGGTTGGTGCAGTGCACTGTAGAGAAGGGGACCCAGGCCCATAACCCACTCTAACTGTTACACTTGCGGTGGAAAATGTGAGCTCTCCAAAACCCACCAAAAACCTACTGTACCCACATATAAATGACACCCACAGCCATAAGGGCTATTGTTGGGTCCACTAGGTTTTTGATGGGTTTTGGAGGGCTCCCTGTACAATATAAGAGAGTAACAGTGAGATATGTACTTGGGAGCTTTTATGTGAAGTCCACTGCAGTGCCCCTAGGTGCCTCACTGCTCTGCTGGGATGTCTGTATGGCCAGTCTACAAAGAATCCTGGCCCCCTTTACATCCCAATGGCTTGTTTTTTTTTTTCCCTTGGATCTTTTTTTTTTCTTCCAAAATGGTCACAAAAGAAAAACGCTTTGAGCAGAAAACGTCTACCAGACATCAAGGAAATGACCATTTTCAAAAGAAAACACATTTTTCTGGTTCAAAAATTGCTATATTCGCCACTTGCTTCTTGAATGTTTTCAGCAAAATGTCCAAAATCAGATTTAGACGTCATATTGAAAATGTCTCTCTAAATAAGTAAAAACAATTTAACTCAAGCCTTTTCAGTAGTGGTCCAAAGTGAGTTACACTCAGGTGTAGTAGGTATTTTCCTGAGCCTGGAGAGTTTGTACTTGAGGTAATGAGGGTTAAGGGGCCCTTTTACTAAGCCGCGTAAGTGTCTACGCGCGCCCAACATGTGCCAAAATGGAGTTACTGCCTGGCTATGATGTGGCTCTTGCGGTAATTTCAATTTTGGCACGTGTCTGATTTTTGGATGTGTGTCTAGTGGCATTTGACACGCGTAGGTCATTACTGCCCGGTTACTGCGTGAGACTTTACTGCTAAGTCAGTATCTGGCGGTAAGGTCTCAGACCCAAAATGGGCATGTGACAATTTTCATTTTGCTGCACGTCCATTTTCGGGAAAAATTTTTAAATAGGCATTTTTTGCAGATGCGCTGAAAAATGATTCTGCGAGCACCCAAAACACATGCTTACACTACCGCAGGCCATTTTTCAGCATACATTAGTAAAAGGACCCCTTTGTGACTTACCCAAAATCTCAAGGGGATTTGAACTGAGGGAATTGAACTGGGCTTTGCTGGTTCTCAATCTGCTGCTCTAACATAGTAATATAGAAATATAGAAAAATGAAGGCAGAAACAAGACCATATGACCCATCTATTCTGCCCATCCATGTCATCTGCTATCCTTTCCTCTCCCTTAGAGATCCTGTATACTTGTCCCACTCTTTCTTGACTTCAGATACAGTCTTTATCTCTACCACCTCCATCAGGCGGCCATTCCATGCATTTACCACAATTTCTGTGAAGGAGGATTAATATTAACTATTGGACTACTCCTCCACTCATCTTTTTGTATGTCTGTGTAACTGTCTCCCAACATAGCTTTCCTTTTCAGTGTACTACTAACATGTCAGGAGGCCAAAATGGCTTGGACATGGGTATATTTTTATGGATTCATAGATTCAGTGAATACACCCGCCTAATAGCTTTTTTTTGTGTGGTATTCATTCTGCATCTCACCTGTACCAAATCTTACCACACTTCAGGGATCATTAAAGAGGTGTTTTTGAAGATTCATATATTAGAATAAATATGCACAATTGTATCACCTAAAAACATGGACATGCTATGAGGTTCCTAAAATTAGTATTTTGGGCTGGGGGTGGAATACACCTGTTCCACTTGTCCAAGCATGTAATTATGTCACCTGTTAATGTTTTGGTTTAGCATCTAATCCACACCAATTTTAATCAGGGCACCAAAATTAGAGACAGCTTTTTTTTTTAACAGATCCTTATAAATACATGCTCAGATGTGCATATGCATTCAAGAAACACAAATATATATTATATTTTACTTTTTAGATTTTTCAATGTTAAATATTCATATAAGAACCTCAAGACGAAACAGTATGACTTGGAAATCTATTCACAGAAAGAAGTTAATGCATAACAATGAAAAGGAATTAAAAAAAAACTGCGAATATCTAAATTGCCAACAAATGAGGGAACAAAAATAAATCTCTAGGTGTGGTCAGAAAACCTCTTCAACCTCATTTCTGCAGCCCAGCCAACATAGAACTAATCAGATGTACCCCCAGCAGTAGAATTAAAGCAGAGAATCTGAATTCACAGCTGAGGAAGATGACACAGCACTAGCTCCGTCTCTGAGGAAAACACTCAAATAGGTCAGGAAAAGAGTAGGTGATCCGAAAATATTTAGTAACATATTTACATAGAAAAGAAAGAGAAAAACTACCTTCTAGCAACTTACTGGCATGTGGCCAGAAGATTTTCTTTTTTTTTTAAATTTAAGTTCCTTTACTTATATCTGGAAACATGCAGTTTCTATAATTTTATACCAAAAATGTCTGTTTCTGAAGAAAAACCCGAGTGTCCAGTCAAATAGTGAATCAAATAGTGAAAGTAGCAACCAAATTGCTTGAGTAACCACCTCCTGGTGTGTCCTCTCCACCATGGTGGGGAGATGTAAACTTTTGGGTTGATCTCGTGTAACCTCTGCAGTGGTCTCAGGTCTTGAATCCTAGTAGATTTGTCTTCTTATGCCTTTTTTGTTTTGATATTATGTTGTACATTTTAGGCAAGATTCAATATATTCTGTTCAAAATTTGGTGCTGAAAAAAATCAGCGCTGAGGGCTAGATTCTATATATCCCGTCTTGATTTCCATGTGGAAATCCAAGCGTATTCTATAAAGTACGCATTAATAATACATTATAGAGTACGCCGAGTGCTGCTCCGAATGACTAAATTTAGTCAAAGTCAATTACACCAACTAAAACCTGGTGTAAATCCAGAGACCTAAATTAGGTGCGGAGCAGGTATATTCTATAACAATGTGCAAAGATTTTAGAAACGCCTATGATCCACCCATTCCACTCATAACCATGCCCATTTTTCAACTATGCGACTTAGAATTTACGCACAGCACGTTACAGAATATGCTTAGCAAGTAGTGCATGTAAATTCTAATTAATGCCAATTAATGCTGATAATTGCTTGTTAACATCCAGTTATCAGCGCTGATTAGCTTAACTAATTAAGTTATGCGCATTGTAATGGAATATGCTTTGATTTCCGCGTGGAAATTGAGGTGCGATATATAGAATCCCGGGGTGAATGCTGTTCTACAATGGACACTCGAAGATGGCCACCCATTATATAATAGCATTGAAAGCTGATTTCAGCACCAAAATTTGGGCACCAGGGACTTGTGTCTGTTGAAACCAAGTGTAATTCCCAGCACCCAATTTGGGCACACATCACGCTGGTATTCTATAGCATTGCGTGCTAATTTTAGGAATGCCCCTGACCCGCACATGCAGCTCCCATGGCCAGGCCACCTTTTGGGTGGCAAACTATGGGATTTGGTTGCACATTGTTATAGAATATTGCATAATAAGATGTGCATCCAAAATTCAAATTGGCGCCAGTTAGCACCCAATTGTTGGCACTAATTTGCTTGTTAGCCAATTTGGTTGGCTGCACATTTTGGATTGGCCCCCAATTTTGGGTGCCGTATATAGAATCTGGGGGTTTATGTGCAGTATAATGAATACATCGGTGTGGAATATTTTCCCTTATGGTGTGTGATGTGAAGAGAATGGTTCTGTATTAGGAGTGTTTTATTGTTTTGTGTTTTTGCTGTTTCTAGGATGTAAACTAGTTAAGGTCATCTCTTAGCAGTATATAAGAATGATAATAGAAACAGAAATATGTCCTGGACATACACAGTTCTCTATACAAATATGTAAGAGATAATCCTGCTCAACCGAGCCAACAATCTATTTAAGACAAACAGGACACATAAGTAATTATGGGGTTCACAGTTGGCCTTACCCCTCCAAAATTCCCACTACACTTATTTGGAACTCAAATTCACTTGTAAAACTTTGGGAATTATCTGCTAGGACTGTCACTTGTAAAACTTTGGACATCCAAGATAAGATAAGTAACATTTAGTTACATTGTTTGATTTCCGTGGCTCCATTCATGAAGTATTTTAGAGGACGGATGGACAATATTTATGAAAACATTTATTATGGAGTTTTTTTGACCCATGATTAAAGAGGCACGCTTTCTTATTATAAGGTGTTTCCTTTGGAGGGAGGCGGTGCCGGTATTACTGAGGCCTTTTTTCTCCATTTATCTGCATGTAAATGTTTCATGTAATGAATCCATGCCTTCCTCTGAATACTTAATTGTAGTGTAGAAAATTACATGTTGTTGCATTGAGTTAATTCTACACTTCCTGAATTGTGGATTGAACTCAAATTCACCCCATAGAAACTTTTTGCTATCTAGGCATATTCTTGGATTCTCTGTTACCCTTCGTTTCCAAAATTACATACATAATAAAAACAACTTGCCACAAAAGGCTGTGTTTTAAGCTGCTTCTTAAATTGAGACACATCACTACATAAATGTAAGTGACTTTTGAGTGTTGTCATGGGCCCCTCATAGCTAAGGGCCTACTCCATCTAATCTTCTCTCTCACCGGTGAGTGTGTCGGGATTCTGATCACTTCAGTCTGTTAAGGCTTTGGTATGAATTCCGTGATACACCCTAAATGGGTGTTGATTCTTGCTGAAGCTTCACCTGGGGTGCTATTATGGCCTGCCCCACAAGCTCACCTCTGGGGCCCCAAAGCTTTGCCTCTAAGAAAGGCTCAGAGACAACTCTCCTCTGTAGCAGCTAGTAGTCTTAGTATCCTGGATTGGGGACCACTTTACACTTAGGGTGACTCACTCATATACTCCAGTCCTCCAATCTAACTACTCTTGGTAAAGTTTTCCAGTAGTTAAACAATAGTTCTGGTACTTCACAAGCATCCCTTGGTGCCTCTTATAGAAATAAATACACTTGGTTAGCAGGTTTCATGAGGTTATGCAAATTAGGCCATCCATATGCAGTCCTACTTCAATTACTCTTTCTAACCACTCTGTTGGAGGGAAATTCTTCTCATAAGCAACCAGTTCCTCTTTCACTCTTTAACTGAGCCCTCCTTTGGGAGACCTGGGTCTCAGTTAAAAATAGCCTCCACCTCTAGACAGGACTTTCAACTTCCACTTTAACTTTACAGTCCTGTCCTCCACTCCTGGATGTTAGTCCCATTCTTAATTCACATCCTCCAGTGTTACCTCACACTGGGTTCCACAACAGTTATTTGCATCATTATCATAACATCAAGGTAAGTACCTTCTTTGGTTGTGGGACGTGGCAACTTGCCTCAACATCCCCAGGCATCTGGCAGAGGTCCTCTCCTCTGGTCATCTTAGTCCGGCTTCTTCTTAGGGGTCCGTGCCCTGGGGTTTACAGCCCGTTCCAACCAGTCTCTCAGGCTACCAGG
Source organism: Microcaecilia unicolor (assembly GCF_901765095.1). Taxonomy (NCBI): domain Eukaryota; kingdom Metazoa; phylum Chordata; class Amphibia; order Gymnophiona; family Siphonopidae; genus Microcaecilia; species Microcaecilia unicolor. The sequence goes on along the minus strand of NC_044033.1, from coordinate 462,775,578 downwards.
TGCTCTGCATGCCTCCTTCCTCTTCAGGTCCCCTTTTCTTTTCTTCTCTTCAGCTTCCCTTTTCCTTCTTACTTCCTGGAGGCCCCCTTCCCTTCTTTTTAGTTCCTCCTGGAAGGTGCTCTTTATAGGGCTGCTAATAGTCCACCATACCCCTTCTGGGCCCCTCCTCCTGGTTCCGGAAGGGTCCAGTACCTTCTCCAGGGTGCTTCCTTCTTAAAGGGAATCCATTGCTATGGGTCCTCCCTGGCCTCTATGTTTCTGGCAGGGCATGTCCTATACCTTTGAGCACCCTCTAGCAGCCTCCTTCAGGTCACTACACTGGTGTCCCCATTGGAGCTCCCTCTAGTGACCAGATCATGGCAGGGCATGTCCAATACTTATCACACTGTGTTCCTTCGACAGCTAAGAATTCTTCGACGGTATTTAGATAATAACTCTTTGCATGCTTTGATCCTTTCCTTATTCACCTCCAAGCTGGACTATTGTAATATAGTCTACCAGGGCTGCAATCGTTTCTTATTAGAAAGATCCAAACCTTACAAAATACTGCCATGAGACTCCTCTGTAACGTTTCATGGCACTCCTCTTCACTCCTTAAATCTCATCATTGGCTTCCTGTAGAACAACATATTAACTTTAAAGTTCTTCTTCTTTTCAAAACCCTCCATATTGGACAACCACTTTATCTCTCATCCTTCACTATCTCTTATTGTTCCCCTCGCACACTCTGTTCGCTTAACGATCATCGTCTCATTCTCCCGAACCTGAAACAAGCCACCCTAGAATCAACCAGATGTCAGGCATTCTTTGCAGTACCAGCCTTTTGGAACTCCTTACCCTCTCCCATTAGAGCCAAAACATCCCTGAAAAACTTTGTCATTCCTTAAGTCCTGGTTTTTCCAGCAAGCCTTCGCCTCTGCTTAATCTGATGTTGCTCTTGGCTCTCTTACTGTGACTAAAGACCTAAGACCTAGTCCCTGTTGTCTTTTTACCTTAGTGACTTATTTTTGCTGTTTCTTTTGAATGCGTGGTTGTCTTTTCTTTCCTATTAACCAGTGTAGTTCTTTTTCTACATGTTCTGTGTTACTACTTTTTATTGTAAACCGCTGTGAACTACTGGCTAGAGACGGTGGTATAAGCAAGTCTTAATAATAAATAAAAAAATGACTTGGGTATTAACCAGGTAAATAAGAGGATAAGATTTAAAAACAGCCTCAAAAGGTGGGCTTTGAGCCTGGATTTGAACAGGGCTAGAGATGGAGCATGATATACGGACTCAGGAAGTCTATTCCAGGCATACAGCATTGCAAAATGGAAAGAACAAAGTTTGAAGTTGGTGGTTGAGGAGATGGGTACAGTTAAGAATGATTTGCCTGATGAATGGAGTTGCTAGGGAGGGGTGTGTGTGTGAGGGAGAGAGAAAAGTGGAGAGATACTGAGAATTTCTTTTTCATACTTTGTAATTATGGTCTAGACCCTCCTATCCTATGTGTCAGCAGACAACGTCAAAGATGATTTAGGGAAGTTGGTAAAATGCCATGTTTTCTTTTGGCAATAAATCACTTTAATGGTCAAAAAAATCTAGCTTGCAGGGGAATATATCACAATTGACCTTCACAAAAATCCCAACACATAAATTGCTTCTAGCGTATAATAAAAAGCTGCATGAATACATGCATAATTACTGCACAACTTTATCAACAGCCATAACTTTACAGACCATCAGAGGTGGTATATTTCAAATGAGTACTATAGCCTTTTAATGCTCATGACTCAACATAAGCATTCTTTTAGCTACTTTCAAAAGAGGCATTTCTTTGAGTGTGTTTTGGTCTGGGAAGTAAAATAGTATGTGTACCGGTGATTTCTAACAGTGCCTGTGACATTTTTCCTCTCCCTTGGCATCCCCTCTCCCTGCTGTATAAGTTGTAGGTGCAGAGGAAGCTGATCATTTTCAAAAGGAAATGCTGTTTCCCTTTGAACAATTGTCTGAAATAAGTGCATTTAGAGGATAATTTTAAAAAGGACTTGAATTATTTGAACTTGAACATGTAGAATATCATTTTCTGCCAGATTCTGTATAGTGCACCTAGAGTTCCGCACCAAAATCTAAGCATATTCCATAACAACACACATAAATTAATTAGCTTAACAAGCTAATCAGCGTTGATAACAGCACTTAAGCACTAATTGGCAATAATTAGAATTTATGCGCATAACTAGCTAAGCGTATTCTGTAATGCACTGCACCTAAATTCTAATGTGCACAGTTCAAAAGGGACATGGTCATGGGTGGAGAAATGGGTGTTTCGTGGGCGCTCTAAAATTTACGTACATTATTATAGAATATGGCCCTCTGCGCCTAAATCTACGCGCCGGGATTTACGCCATTTTTTTGTTGGTGTAAATGGAGATGCGTAGATTTAGGCACTAGGATATCAACTAAGCATATTCTATTTACCACACCTAAATGTAGGCGCTGCTTATAGAATACGCTCAGGCAGAATTGTTTTCCACACGGATATTTTAGGCGTCATATATAGAATCTGGCCCTTTATGAGTTCAAGTGGACTCTGATAAAATTGTTCGGATGCTGATTTATTTATTTGTTTATAAAATCTTATATACCACCCCTGCTAACCCAAACTAGTCAATCAAGGTGGTTTGCAACAATTGCAGATTCATCATGAAAACATTCACTGGTTTATGCACGTAGAAAGTTGCTTGCACAAACAGCCCCTATTTTTATGTGATAGGTGTTCCTGGGGGGTGAAGACTAGGAGGAGTGAATCCAGACTGCCCCAATTTGACTGCCCCTATCGGACCGACCGTTCACTTGTCTATTAGATTGTAAGCTCTTTGAGCAGGGACTGTCTCTCTTTGTTAAATTGTACAGCGCTGCGTAACCCTAGTAGCGCTCTAGAAATGTTAAGTAGTAGTAGTAGTAGTAGAGGAGCAGAGGCCAGACTGGCACTTATGTGCATGCTTTAGAAAATATGCATATATTCTTTCCATCACCTACACACATACAGTTATAACTACACCAGTAAATGTGTGGACAACATTCCCTGGGGTAATATTAAAAAGGCAGATATTATAAAGGCACCTTCTAGGCCACAACCCACAGTCGGATTTACAAGATTTCCACAATAAATATGCATGAGATCTGTTTGCATACAATGGAAGCAGTACATGAAAATCAATCTGACGTATATTCATTGTCTACTAAAATACAATTCCACTTTATAAAATTCTCACCGAATACAAACTTTACTACTGAAATATTTGTTTAAAACCTACTCAACAGTGCTAATTAAGCTTAGTTGTGACTGCTACTTGAAACCACATTTAACTTTGCATAACCTATCATGCTTAATTTGAGTCTCTACATTGCACTAAAATACTGAGTCCTTCCAAATGACTCTAACTCTGTTGTAATATGATAGGTTATGTAGATCACCATGCACTTTAAGGTGTTCTGGAGCCGTGGTATGACGTTTGAAAACCCTCTTCATTGACCAACTGAGTCACACTGGACCTCATTAAATCCCAGTTCAATATTAAAATGATTTCTCCCTTGTTATTCCACACTGCTCCACCAGTCCAAAGTATGCAGTCGCTCTCACGAACAATCAAACTGCAAACATGTAGAAATCTTGAAACCCGTCTGGGTTGTGACTCTTGAGGATGATGGTTGCCCACCCTTGCTTTAGAACAGTAGTTCTCAACCCTTCTTCTGTTGTGACACCTGTGACAAAGTGTTCATGTATGTAACACACTAAACATTAAGATGCACTAAGATTTATTTATTTATTTGTTACATTTGTACCCCACATTTTCCCACTTATTTTCAGGCTCAATAGCATGTGCTAGTGAGTAGCGCTCGCTAAATGCTAAGAAGCTCATTTTATATCTGTGGGCTTCTTAGCATTTAGCATGTGCTAAATCCATTACCATATCAGTAAAAGGATCCCTAAATTTCATAGCTGAACAAAAAAAACTTCCTAAATATTTCATTTTTTAAAATGACGTAAGGGAAATATACATATAAAGTATTCTTAAATAGAATTCACTTTAATTTTAACAACAGTTCATAAAAGAAATAATTATTAATTTTTTTTCCACAAAAGGTTTGATCTTTATCAATGAGAAATCTGGGACTAATGAGTTGCATGCAGTTTTTCCATATGGGATTGTATAGTAGGCAAATACTCAGAAACTGTAGCAAACAGAACATATAGAGAGCAGACCTGAAGCATTTCTATTTGGGACTGATGGTAGCAGGGTAGTCAAGAAGCAGGAAAAGGGGCCAGTTATGATTATTTCTAGGGACACACCTCCCACCTCTCGGGGACATATCAGTGTGTCCTGACGCACTGGTTGAGAACCACTGCTTTAGAAAATAGGCAGAACATGTCCCTTGTTAGCCTGAGTGCCCTGTTCAAAATTTACCCTTTAGAAGCACCAGCTCGGTTTGCAGATGTACAGGTAATTTGAAAACTGAACCCTAAATGCTGGCCTCTCCTACTCACACAGTTTGCATTCCAGTAATATAATTCCCCTCATAATTTGGCTGCACTTCTCTTTTTGCTCAGAGACATTCAGTGTTAACATTATTCTCTTCTGGTTTTGTTCTAGGCCGGACCTGATTGATATGAATACCGTTGCTGTTCAAAGCAACACTGCAAATTTAGAAAATGCCTTTTTTGTAGCAGAAAAACTTGGCGTCACAAGACTTCTAGATCCAGAAGGTGAGTCTTTTCTTAAGTTCTGCAGCAATCTGCACATTGTACTTTATATATGGCCAAGGCGAAAAAAATTGGAAAAACCTAACCCCCCCCCCAAATTCTATAAGTAGAATATGAATGTTAATATACAGAAATAATAAATGTTGTGTTTGTTGCCTTTGCCTTTCTAGATGTGGATGTCTCCTCACCTGATGAGAAATCAGTAATAACATATGTATCGTCACTTTATGATGCATTTCCCAAAGTACCAGAAGGTGGTGAAGGCATCAGTGCAAATGTAAGTCAGAGAGTCGATCTATTGTATCCAAATAGGAAAGTAAAACTTGCTATGAAGAAGAAAGGCTTAATTTGTAGACAAAAAGGAAGTGGAACTCCAGAGCTGGGTGAGGATGCAGCCCGGCCAGGGGAAGGAGCAATAGGAAAAGAGCAGCTGGATTGGGAAGTAGAATGACTGTGCTCTGCTCTTCCAGTTAAACCCTTCAAATGATATCCATTCTTTTTCAAAGGAGAATGTTTGAGATTTTGAAAATAAAATGAAACTAGTGTTGAAAAGTAGGGCGATAACATCTTTTTTGCATTATCGTGGAAATCCAGTCAAGGTGCATGTATGCAAGTCACATCTGTTCTCTGTTAGTGAGTAAGTAAGCATTAAGCCCCTGTGGTTCCATGAGCCATGTATTACAGGTTATATGGAGGGCAGTTTTATTACAGACAGCCTAGGTGGGGAGGACAATTATGAAAGACATATACCCCGGGATTCTATATATGGTTTCTTAATTTCTACGGGGAAATCAAAGCATATTCTATAACACTATGGTGTAACTTAATTGGTTAACTAGCTAATCAATGCTATTAATTGGATGTTAACAAGCAATTATCAGCACTAATTGGCATTAATTAGAATTTATATGCAGAACTGTCTAATTGTATTCTAGAAAGTGATTCACGTAAATTCTAAGTCGCATAGTTAAAAAGTGGGCATGGCCAAGGGCGGGTCATGGGCATTTTTAAAATCTATGTTAATTGTTACAGAATACACCCGGACCACACCTAATTTAGGCGTCTGGATTTACAGCAAATTTTACTTTTAGTTGCGTGCACCAGGGCTCGCCGTATTCTATATATCACACAGAAATTTAGGCTTATTCTAAAAAGCACACCTAAATTAAGGTGTACTTCATAGAATATGCTTAGACGAATTTCATTTTGGCACCAATGTTTTAGTTGTGATATATAGAATCTAGTCCTGAAGTGTTCATACCTCAATTACACATTTTTAATTTTTCTTATTTATTTGTTACATTTGTATCCCACATTTTCACACTTATTTGCAGGCTCAATGTGGCTTACATAGTACCGTAAGGCGTTTGCCAAGTTCGGTAGATAACAATTACAAGGTGATGTTACTCTCTGTTACTCTACTATTCTATAAAGGAAAGTAGGCGCCTACTTTTCTTTACAGAGAGGGCACTACATAGGTGCTGTCGGGGTATCTAAATATAGGCACTTTGGTATAGAATTGTTCTTAAACTCCCTAATTCTGCAAGTCAGCAAAAATTGTGCGCACAAGTTTGGGTGTGCGCCCAATTTGCACATGCAATTTAAATGAATGATGAGCTAATTAGCTCCAACAATTGGCTTTTTAACAAGCAATTATTGGCACTAATTAGATTTAATAGGAATTTATATTATAAATGCTTACATTTAGATGCGAGTAAAAAAATAGGGGCACGTATATGGGAGGGCCATGGGTAGAACAGGGGCACTTCTAGCACCTATGCATGTTATAGAATAAGAGGGATATGCATCTAATTTACGTTTCAGTTAGTGCAAATGGCTGTGCCTAAAGTTAGGCATGAGACTGGCGCATAAGCACTATTCTATAAACCGTGCTTAACTTTAAGCACGGCTTATAAAATAACACTTTTTTCTGCACCGATTTTTTGGCACCTCATATAGAATTCACCCCAAGATGTTCTAATGTGTGTAATGAACAATGAATGGACCTTGGTAACTGATACATTTGGTTCATTTGTTACAACCAATCTTATCTGGCACCAGTTTGTTAATAATAGCTTTATTATATTCACTAATAGTGTATCTGCAAAGAATAGCATATATTTGAAAACCAAAGCTATGAAATTGTAAAGTAAGCTTGTACTAATATGCCTGTGAGAAGATTTGATTCCACTGTCTTAATTTTGATGTGTTCTGGTAGGATGTTGAAGTGAAGTGGATTGAATACCAGAATATGGTGAACTACCTCATCCAGTGGATCAGGCACCATGTCATAATAATGTCTGACAGAACGTTTCCTAATAATCCCATGGAACTGAAGGTAAAGCTCTGTTTACACATTGCCTCCCATCATAGTGTAAATTTTCAATTGCATCCGCTGCTGATATTTTTAATGCTGTCAAAATTAAAATTTGCAGGTCAGGATACAAATGTTAATGAAAAACATGCTATATTGGGACGTGTGCAATAGTTAAATGTTCATTTCAATAGAAATAGTGAAATTATATCATTTGTTTACTAGACTTTGGTAAACAGTAGGGCCCTTTTACTCAAGCTACTGGAGGGGGACACCAGGAAGTTTGGATTCAATCAGTTCACAGCTATAAAGTGATGTCATCAGGGAAGCCTTGCAGGGAGGAGGAGTTGGGACAGCAGCCAGCCAATGAGAGTCCATTTTCAGGGAGATGGGCGTTCTAGGATGTCAGCCAGCCAATAGAAGGAAGCAGTAGGAACAGCTGGGGGTGGAACCAAGCCCTGATGCTGCTGATCCCTCACAGAAGAGCCGAGAGCAGCAGAGAGGTTTCTCCCACTTTTTCCCAGCAGCGGGAGGCAGGGAACTGCAATACAGGCATGCCAATCCAAAAAAAAGCGCTTTTGTGCTTGCAAAAAAAAAGAAAAGGTAATCTATTGCTTTCATACACGCAGCTTGTCTGCGTGTATGAGAGCCGTCTGTAGCATGCGCAGAGCAGCCACGCATAGCGATTGACTGTTCTGCGCATGCTCAGCTCACTGACTTGCTTCCCCTATATCGCATGCAAATGAACTGGATCGCAAAAGCAATGAGCAGCTCATTTGCATGCGATTGTTTTTGTGAATCCCTTTGTGTTTCTAAATTGGTAAATTTTTACCAATTTGGAAACGCACACAGATCCTTAACGGGACCTTTGTGCATCTGGCTCTTAGTGTTGAAAGTTTTAGAAGTATAGCCCAGGCTGTTCCTTTGCCTTTTAAAGAATACTGTAATTCTTTATACGGAGGAATTACTGTGAAGCTATTATGGAGGCTACAGCGCCTTCAAAATATGACTGCTAGATTGATTTTTAAAGTTATTAAATTTGAGAGAGTATCTTCTCTTCTCAGTAAACTACATTGGCTTCCAGTATCGTCCTATATAAATTTTAAAACAGCCTGTATGTTTTTTTAAATCTTTAGCAGGACAAAATCCAATCAGTCTATCTAAGTATTATTTTCTGTTGTCTTTGGGTAGGTCGTTTCGATCTGATTATCTGTGTTCTTTAGTGTTTCCAAGTCCTTGAGGTGTGAAGCTTAACAGTTATTTGAATAATTCATTTAAATATTTGGCTGTAAAAATATGGAATGGTATTTCCAGGGGCATATCCAGACAGCAGATTTTGGGTGGGCCTAGTCAAGAAGTGGGTGGGCACCAAGTGTTCTCCTCCCCCCTCCCCCCCACCCCCCACAATGTGATGAGGCCAGTATCAGCAGCTTAGGAAGCTTAGACTGCTGAAGTGGAAAGCAATGTTTTCGGCACCATCAGAAGGAGGTCTTCAGCTGGTGAAGCTTGGGATCCCCACTAGCTAGCACTAAATATGTGCTGCTGTTGGGTGGGCCTGAGCCCTAAGTGGATGGGCCCCGGCCCACCCAGACCCACCTGTGGCTACGCCACTGGGTATTTCTTATCAGATAAAGTTCATTTTTCCTGTCTTTTATCTAGAAAATGTTTAAAGGCTTTTATGCATTCAGATATTGATTTAGTTTAAGCTGTGTTATATTGTTTTATTTTTTGGTTGCTATTTTGTAATTCTGTCCAACTGAGATGTTTGTTTTCTTGTAATCTGCAATGAATCCATGTGGAGATATAGCAGAATATAAGTTATGAATGGAATGGTATTCCAAAAGGGTTCCCATGTCATTGGAATTGAGAGTACTTCAGTGATGTGAAGTCAGATACCTTTCGATGCTCTAATATGAGTAACTGAAGGGCCCTTTTACAAAGGCATGCTGAAAAATGGTTTGTGGTAGTGTAGGCACGGGTTTTGGGCACGCGCTGATCCATTTTTTAGTGCACCTGTAAAAAAGGCCTCTTTTTTTGCCAAAAATGGACATGTGCAAAATCAAAATTGCCGCACGTCCATTTTGGGTATGAGACCTTATCGCCAGCCATTGACCTAGCGGTAAAGATATGGGCGGTAATGACCTACTCACATCAAATGCCACTTAGCGCACTTCCGTTACTCGTGCCTGAATATAAAAAATATTTTTCAGACGCGTGCCAAAATTGAAATTACCGTAAGGGCCACGCGGTAACTGGGAGGTAACTCCAATTTGGTGCGCGCATTGGCGCCTATTCGGCTTAGTAAAATGGCCCCTGAATCATGTGGGTTTGCCATAATTGCTCTGAAGGCATCTCCAAGCTTATCCAAAGCAGTAGAATAGTTTTTATTGCAGTTTTATTACTTCTAAAGTGTACTAACATAGATTCTACAATACATTAACAGGAAAAGAAAAGTCTGTGTTGTTTTGGGGAAAGTGATGAAAATGTTTTTCTCCTTATTTCCATTTCATTGTAGGCACTTTATAACCAGTATTTACAGTTTAAAGAAACAGAAATTCCACCAAAGGAGACGGAAAAAGCAAGAATTAAGCACTTGTATAAATTGTTGGAGGTAAGCACATAGTAGCTCTTTGCTTTATCCTGTTCATGGTCCCCCCCCCCCCCCCCCCCCCCACCACACTCTCTTGCCACTAATAAACCGTGTCTTTGCACACAGAGTAAATTGTGATAGTTGACTCTTCTCTAAAGCTCTGTGACTGGGTCACAGGTGTCACCTTGAGAACATTTGCACTGAGCTCCTGTTACCTGCAGTGTGTGAGAGGTTGTGCGTTGAAAGTGGAATCCAGATTTCCACTGTCTGAAATTTATTTAACCATATAGGCATAATTTTTCATCAGTTTTTAGTATGTGTAACCTGTTCATCAGTGATAATACCCTGTTTTCAAAGGTTTGGATAGAGTTTGGACGTATCAGACTTCCTCAGGGCTACCATCCAAATGATATTGAGAAAGAATGGGGACAGCTTATTATTGCCATGCTGGAGAGGGAGAAGACCCTAAGGCCAGAAGTGGAGAGGTATGTAAGCGGATGTTTTGACACAGATGGTTTCCCCTCTTTGTTTGGAACTACCTGGTCATGTTGTTGTCATCTTCAGTATTATATTATTTTAATATGAAAATGTACAGTGTCACTGACAATCTATGGACGAGTCTCAGATGGTAAGTTTTAGAAACATCTCAACATGTAAATGGCTGATCTAACCATTTCCCTTGTAACTACTTTACAAGGGAAATGCATGTGTATACCAAAACCTTTCTATGTTTTTACATCTGCCCCAAGGCACATGTAAGTGCCAGATTCAAGGGCAGGTGCAAATACTGATGAACCCCCCCCCCTCCCACTTCCCACCCCTCTGCCCCCCACATCATGACAGTCTTCTTTTCCAACCCTTTGGATCCCCTCGTAAGAACATAAGAATAGTCATACTGGGTCAGACCAATAGTCCATCTAGCCCAGTATCCTTCTTCCAACAGAGTGGCTTCCCCCATGTCCATCTCAATAACAGATTATGGGGCTCATTTTTGAAAGAGAAAAACGTCTAAAAATTGGCATAAAAGTGGTTTTTCTCACAAAAACGTCCAAATCAGTATTTTCTAAACCTATATTTCAGACGTTTTTCTATGCTGTTCTGCAGTTTGTCCAAATCTCAAGGAGGCATGTCAGGGGGGAGGGGGGGGGAGGTGTTAAGGATAGGATTTGGATGTTCCTAAGACTTCAAAGTTTTTCAGCCATAATGGAACAAAACAAAATTGTGCAGGACTAAAACTAGATGTTTTGAGCTATATCTGTTTTTATAGCTAATAAAGCACAAAAAGGTGCCCTAAATGACCGGATGACTACTGGAGGGAATCAGTGGTCACTGACCCCTCCCCCCCCCCAAAAAAATGGGATTAAATATTACCTGAGAGCCTCAGATGTTATATTCAGGCACCAATTTAAACAACTTCTCACTTCAAAGGACTGTTTCCATCAGCGAGTCCTGCTGCCTCTCTCCAATCTGTCATCTAATAACAATCACAGCCTGAGGCACACTGTCAGGTGCTGACATCAGCGCCCAGTGGGCTCAAGGGAAATCAAGCTCCGAGGCTTCGTGCCGAAGGGGCGTGCCAAAGGGGCACGAGAACACTCCACATCAGAGACATACATCTTTATCAAATATCTGCCTTAAATTCATCATATGCAATAAGTCTACTTCCAAACATTATCTCACATTAGTCTCAAAATGTTCTTCCGGTTATTCACAGTTAATTGGCTATGGGGCTCATTTTCAAAGCACTTAGACTTACAAAGTTCCATAGGTTCCTATGTAACTTCTGTAAGTCTAAGTGCTTTGAAAATATGCCTCTATGTATTACTATTCTATGTCACATTTTAACTGGTTCTCCCTCTATCTTTTTAGAAACCTACTTTAATATCCCAGTCATTATTTCTAACAGGTTTAAAGTTAAAACAGGAAACCACAAAACAAAACATGACAAATTCAGTTATTGTAATCAACTAAATCATACACAGAACATCAATCAAAAAATTCCACACTCAAAGCCACCCTACTCTAAAAACGAAACATAACCCTTTCTCCACAAGAAAACGTCTCATAAATGTTAAATGCAACATTCATAATTCACTCTCATTTACACCAGTCCCAATTGGATATGCTAACGCCAGATCTATAATAAACAAAACACAGATAATCAGAGAAAGGCTAGAAGAAGAACAATTAGACTTCCTATTGATTACTGAAAACTGGTTACATGAGCAATACGATTCAGTATTAAATGACCTATGTCCCCCAAATTACAAAATTCTTCACCAAGCTAGAAAGGGGAAAAAAGGAGGAGGCATTACCATAATATAGAAATCCTTTTTCAAGGTAGAACTGATATTTCATATTAACTCCCCTACTCTCTAAACAATTGCTTGCAAAATCAATGATGGCATTCTATCTGATCCTATCTGCATTATCCTTTTTTACCATCCACCAGGGAGGTGGCAATCAACAAAATACCTTCACTGAATCTGTATCTAACATATGCACTAATTTTGATAATGTCCTACTAATAGGGGACATCAATTTACACCTAGATAATCAGAATGACAGTAATACAAAAACTCTGCTTGACTTTTTAAACTACTGGCAACTCACACAACCATTCAGCCATACCTCTCACAATAAAGGTCACTTGACCTATTAGCCTATAAATTTGCAGGCAACATCTAAGTAATCATACTGGGACTCAAAGTCTCTGGTCAGATCACAGTAAACTCGAGTTCTTCCTCTATTGGAGGGAATATACAAAATCAGTGAAAAATTAAAGTACTACGATTCCTCACAAAACTAGAGGAAAAATAAATACCACAACCTTCTGGTCTAACGTCTTGAACAATTCTGCTATTCCTCCAACAGACAATAACAACTTCATGATTAAATGGGATGACCTATGCAAAAATGTCTTACATTAAAATAGCTCCCCTCAAATCTACATCCAATAAACCCATAAAATTTCACCTTGATTTAATCAATCTATCCTTCTTTTGAAAAGGAAATGTAGAAAACTGGAAGAAAATGGGCTAAAGACAAATCAAATGAAAACAAATTAACTTGGAAAGTTGCCATCAAAACATGTAAAAATGAGATCAAAATTGCAAAAACTCAATACTATAACAAAATAATCAATGATAATTTCCTTAATAACAGTAAACTTTTCAATTTGATAAAAGCCTATTATCCACAAAAGAAATAACCACAACCACTGAGTCATAAGTACATAAGCACTGCCACGCTGGGAAAAGACCAAATGGTCCATCAAGCCCAGCACTCTGTCTCCGACAGCGGCCAATCCAGGCCCCAAGAACCTGGCAAAAACCCAAAATTTAATAATGATCAATGGACTTTCCCTTCAGGAATCTGTCCAGACCCCCTTTAAACTTAGCAAGGCCAGCTGCCATCACTACCTTCTCCAGCAATGAGTTCCAGAGTCTTAACTACGCGCTGAGTAAAGAAAAACTTTCTCCGATTTTTTTTTAAACCTACCACATTCTAATTTCATCTTGTGTTCCCTGGTTCTATTATTGTTAGAAAGTGTAAACAAACGCTTCACATCTGTCCGCTCTACCCCACTCATTATTTTGTAGACCTCTATCATATCGCCCCTCAGCCGCCTTTTCTCCAGGCTAAAGAGTCCTAGCTGTCTTAACCTCTCCTCATAGGGTAGTTGTCACCAACAGCAGAGCAACTGGCTACTTTGTTCGAACAAAAAATAGTTCAAATCAGAGTAGGAGTACTGAAATTACAAATCAACCATCAAGATATTTACAAAAAACAGTCAGACAAACATACAGGAATAGCCAGCAAGAGAATCTTGTCTTCCTTCCAACTACCAATCCATGACACAGTAAAACATTACCTCCTAAAATACTCAACCTCACAATGCATACTATAGCCATGTCCTAGTTATCTTATGAAGGAAGCTCTTAATATATTCATTAATCTGCTTCAGTAGCATATCTCCTTTCTACTGTTCCATGGCATTTTCCATGATAATAAAGGCTCTATTATCCTAACACCAATTAAAAAAAAAACAAACCAGTTCAATCACCTTAACTGATGTAACAAACTACAGACCAGTAGCCTCCATTCCTTTGATGATAAAGGTGATGGAAGGAATAGTAACAGCACGAACTATGGACTACATTTCACATTTCTCCCTACGACACAAATTGCAATCAGGTTTCAGACCAAGCTATAGCACCGAGACTGTGATCCGTTGGGTTGGTCGTGAGCCCTTGGGCCCTGGCCGAGGCCAGCAGGGCGCCGACCCAGGCCAAGGGAAGACCGACCCACCACCACACACCCCAGCTACACAATACCCCTAAGCTACCCCTCCCCACAGTCCCTCAGGAAGAAGGGAAATAGGCAAACAGGCGGGCCTCGCGGCCGAACCGGAACCCACGCACACAGAGCCACTCGTGTGGGCCTCACGGCCGAACAGGAACCCAGACACACACAGGAGGGGGTGAAAGAACCCAGAGGGCCCCCGGGACCCCAAGATGCCAGGCACGCGCTGAACACCAGCGATAGGGCAGAGGGAGAAACGAAATACCCAGAGCGGGCCACGCCCACCCAGGGGACTAGCACAGGACAGGGGAACTAACACAGCAACCCCCCCCCCCCACCAGGGTAGGAAGCCCCAGGCAGAAGCCAGAGGAACTGAAAAAACACACTGAGGCATATTTTCAAAGCACTTAGCCTCCCAAAGTTCCATAGAAACCTAAGGAACTTAGCCTCCCAAAGTGCTTTGAAAATATGCCTCACTGCCTCATCCTTTCATCTCAACATAACAAGTACAAACCATAAACACCCCAGGACACACCTTTCCTACCTCAAACAGCCTAAAAATACTCGGAGTCACAATCGACCGCAACCTTACCCTTGAGAGCCAAGTAAACTCTGTAATAAAGAAAATGTTCTACTCAATGTGGAAACTTAAACGATTAAAGCCTTTCTTCCGAAGAGAAATTTTTCGAAACCTAATACAATCAATGGTTCGTCATGCAGATTACTGCAACGGAATCTACGCGGGATGCAAAGATCAACTCACAAAAAAACTCCAGACCGCCCAAAACACAGCAGCCAGGCTGATATTTGGTAAAACACGATTCGAAAGTGCCAAACCCCTCTGAGAAAAGCTGCACTGGCTCCCAATCAAAGAAAGGATCACCTTCAAAATCTGCACCTGGTCCACAAAATTATCTACAGTGTAGTCCCAGGATACATGATAGATCTCATAGATCTACCAACCAGAAACAGAATACGATCATCACGATCATACCTTAACCTACATTACACTAATTGCAAAGGACTTAAATACAAAACAACTTACGCATCCTACTTCTCCTACATAAGTGCACAACTATGGAATGCACTTCCAAAAGCTGTGAAAACAATACATCACCATCTAAACTTCAGGAAATCACTAAAAACCAACCTCTTTAAAAAGGCCTACCCCATCGATCCACCGTAAATCCCCAAACCCAGCATCACAGCATAACCAGTGATCTTACATCTACATTCCCTTCGACCCTCTTGTTGACTGATATACCTACCTTTTCAGACCACAATACAACCTGTATTTGTTATCAACTGAATCAGCAAATGACATTACGGTACTATGTATGCCACATTGAGCCTGCAAATAGGTGGAGAAATGTGGGGTACAAATGTAACAAATAAAAAATAAATAAATAAATATACTGTTTATTGTAAGCCACACTGAACTCAAACTTCTTTGGGATAATGTGGGATATAAATGTCACAAATAAATAAATAAATTAGATGTATTAATTTAAACAGTTTTCAGAAGTACCTCAAGGTGAGTTTCATTCAGGTATACTGGGTTTTTCTGTGTCTCTGGATGGCTCACAATCTAATTTTGTACCTGAAGCAATGGAGGGTTAAATGACTTGCCCAAGTTCACAAGGGGCAGAAGTAGAATTTCAACTGACCACCTCTGGATGTCAAGACTGGTGCTCAAGCTACTAGGCCACTCCTCTACTCCACTTAGAGCAGTTTGTAGTAATCTGGTGGTGGGAGCAGTTCAGTGCAGACAGGTGGACCCAGGCCCATACCTCCCTCTGCTACACTTGTGGTAGAAACTGGGAGCCCTCCAAATCTCACAAGAAAACATAGTGTACCCATGTATAGGTGCCCCCTTCACCCATTAGGGCTATTGTAGTGGTGTAAAGTTGGGGGTAGTGGGGTTTGGGGGACTTAGCAGACAAGATAAGGGAGCAACAGTGAGATGTGCAACTGGGAGCATTTTTTGAAGTCCACTGCAGTGCCCCCTAGGGTGTCCTATTGCTCTCCTGGGATGTCTGGGGGACCAGTCTACTAAAAATGCTGGCCCCTCCTACAACCCAATGGCTTGATTTTCTATGTTTTTCAGATGGACTTTTTTTTCTTCCCGAAAATGATTATAAAACATGTACAAAGCACAAAACATTGATCGAAACAGTATTTTAAAAAAAAATTTTTTCTTTTTCAAAAATGATCTTCTTTCCTATTCGGATTTTAGGCGTGCAAAACCACCAAAGTTGGACTTAGACGTCATATCGAAAATGCCCTTCTATGGACTTTTCCTCCAGGAACTTGTTTAAACCTTTCTAAAACCCAGATATGCTAATTGCTGTTACCGCATCCTCTGGCAGCGAGTTCCTGAGCTTAACTCTTCTTTGAGTGAACAAATATTTCCTTTTATTTGTTTTAAAAGTATTTTCATGTAATTTCATTGAGTGTCCCCTGTACTTTGTACTTTTTGAAAGAATGAAAATCGATTCACTTTTACCCGTTCTACTCAGGATTTTATAGACCTCAATCGTATCCCCCCTCAGCTGTCTCTTTTCCAAGCTGAAGAGCCCTAACCTTTTTAGCCTTTCCTCATATGGACGGAGTTCCATCTCCTTTATCATTTTAATCGCTCTTTTTTGAATCTTTTCTAATTCTGTTATTTTTTGAGATACGACGATCAGAATTGAACGCAGTATAAAAGGTGAGGTCACACCCTGGAGCGATAGGCATTATAATATTTTTGGTCTTATTTTGCATCCCTTTCCTAATAATTCCTAGCACCCTGTTTTGATTTTTTGGCTGCCGCCACACACTGGGCAAAAGATTTCAGCATCTTGTCTACAATGACACCTAGATCTTTTTCTTGAGTGGTGACTGCTTATGTGGACCCTAGCATCAGGTAACTATGGTTTGGATTATTCTTCCCAATGTGCATCACTTTGCATTTGTCTACATTAAATTTCATCTGCCATTTGGATGCCCAGTATTCCAATTTCCTAAAGTCTTCCTGCAATTTTTCACAATCCACATATGTTTTGTCAACTTTGAATAGTTTTGTGTCATCTGCAAATTTAATTACCTCACTCATTGTTCCAATTTCCAAGTCATTTAGAAATATGTTAAATAGCACCAGTTCCAGTACAGATCTCTGGTGCACTCCACTGTTCACAGTCTTCCACTGAGAGAATTGGTTAATTAACCCTACCCTCTGTTTTCTATCCATCAACCAATTCCTAATCCACAACAGAACATTGCCGGCTGTCCCATGGTTTTTTTAATTTTCTCAGGAGTCTCTCATGAGGGACTTTATCAAATGCTTCCTGAACATCTACATACACTACATCAACTGACGTATCTTTATCAACATGTTTATTCACACCTTCAAAGAAATGAAGCAAATAGGTGAGGCATGACTTCCCTTGGCTGAAATCACGTTGACTCTGTCCTATTAAACCATGTTTTTCTATGTGTTCAGTGATTTTATTTTTTATAATAGTTTCCACTATTTTGCCTGCCATTGACGTTGGGCTTACCAGTGTTTAATTTCCTGGATCTCCCTTGGATCTCTTTTAAAAAATAGTCATTATATTGGCCCCTCTCCAATCTTCAGGTACTATGAATGATTTTAGCGACAGGTTAGAGATCACTAACAGTAGATCTGCTATTTCATATTTGAGTTCTTTCAGTACCCTGGGGTGTATACCATCCGGTCCAGATGATTTACTACTCTAATTTGTCAATTTGTCTCAGTACATCTTTCAGGTTCACTGAGGTTTCTTTCAGTTCCTCTGCATCGTCACCCTTGAAAACCATTTCTGGTACAGGTATATCTCTTACATCTTCTTCAGTAAAGACTGAGGCTTCATTCAGCCTCTCTGCTATGGCCCTGTCTTCCCGTAGTGCCCCCTTTACTCATTGATGATCTAACGGTCTCACGATTCCCTCACAGGCTTTCTGCTTCTGATATACCTGAAAAAGTTATTATTATGAGTTTTTGCCTTCAAAGCAATTTTCTTCACTTGTCCAGGGTCACAAGGAGCTGCAGTAGGAATCAAATCTAGTTTCCCTGGTTCTCAAACCACTGCACTAACCATTAGGCTACTCCTCTGTAGAGCTGATATAAGTGCTGACATGTAAATGCTGGACATATGCACATAAGTTAGGTGTGCGGCTGTGACCCACCCATGCTCCGCTCAGACTTTGCCAGTGTGTACTTGTACCTGTAAATATGTGTTATGTGAGAAATGCACATATTTACAAAATTGTTTTATGTGGAGTTTTGCATTTATGTGCATACACACACATATTCATGCCTTTATTCTAAACATTTATGAACGTAATTGGTATGTAAATATTAGCACCTATTTTATAGTATAATTCATTAATGTTTTACTGATTTGAGGACTTTTAATAACCCGTCTGTTTTGGAAGATGCTTTTCTCTTTTTTTGAAAGAGCAGCCCTGGGAATATCACCCCATAGTCCAGGTAGCTGAAACGCTGTCATTGAAGACATTTCTCATTGAAGGCCTCACCCTTTAGTCTTGCATGGGAGGATTGAGAAGAACACAGCCTCCCTCCCAGAGCCAGGAGTTCATTTTTTATATGTTTAGGGGAATACCATGCCAGCATGGATGAGCCACATTGGCTAGTACTCAATAAACTTGATGATTCCCTGGAATCTCTCTGTAAAATCTCAGATCTTGGCAGCTGGCAGACAGCATGCCTCCCTAAAGGAATAATTAGGTTTATGCATTAATGTTGTCGTCAATGCAGACCATGTTGTGGTTAAATGAGTTAATTGGCATATCATTTTATATTCTTGGCTACAAAACCACATCAGTTTTGGTGCAATTGTGTTAAGATCAGTTTAACACGTGTTGAATGCACTTGATGTGCATTAACAGAGTTTAAGGCACGTGATAGCACGGACATATGTGAAGCCCCATTTTGCACGGGGCCAGAGTGTGGGAAATGAGATGTCCAGGTTGGGGCTTTCATATTTCCCTGGTATTTTACAAAAGGTTCAGCTGAAAATAGAGTCTTTTGTAAAATATATATAAGGATGCCAGCAAATACATGTGTATTTTGCCAGCATATACAGTGGAAATATGATTTTGCAAAAGTGTAGATAGCTGTCGAGTAACAGTATTACTCAAGGGCTTTCACATATAAGAGTGGGCACCTATATGTGGAAGTGCCAGACCTTATCCCCCGGATTTTATATAGCATGACTAAAATTGCATGGGAAATTGAATTACTTAACAAACCAACCAGCAGGTAATTGCCATGTAACAAGTAATTATTGATACTAATTGACATTAATTAGAATTTACACGCACAACTTTCAAGCATATTGTGTAACGTGGTGTGTGTAAATTCTTATGAGACCTGCCAGAAGAGGGTGTGGCCATGGGTGGACTGTGGGCATTCCAAAACTCCACGCACATGGTTATAGAATACACCTTCTCAGTGCCTAACTTGCAGTAAATGGGCGTGCCTGGAGTTAGGTATAGGTATGGCTACTAGGCGTATTCTATAAACCACACCTAAATCTAGACGCGGTTTACACAATATGCCTAGGCAGAAATATTTTCATCGCCAATTTTTCAGGCGCCATATATAGAATCTAGTCCTATATGTATAGTGGTCCAGTTTAAATAAACTAAGTTGTGCCAGTTAACAAGGGAAGTTGCAAAAGTTTTTATTTTTTTACTTTTTAAAGCAAAATGAAACTAAACTAAAACAAATGCAGGGATTGAAGACATTAACACCCTCAGTTACTCATTTTAAGGACTGGCTGGGGCAAACACTTCTATAAAAGTTGCATTCAGTTTGCAGCAGCTGTAAAAGTGGAAATTAATGGGAATATATTCCTGTTGCGGTATGGAAAATATACATTTACTATTTCAGCTGGCCAAAGTCCACCGCAGTGCAGTGGCAATCCTAGGTCGGCTGCCACCTGGGGCGGATCGCCGCTGCGCACCCCCCCCCCCCCCGGGTGCAGCGGTGTCTGTCCCCCCAGGGTGCAGCACGACACCCCCCCCCCCCGGCGCAATGACCGCCTCCCCCCCAGGTGCATTCTTAGCTGCTGAGAGCAGCTGCGCAGCTGTCTGCTCCACTGGCTCCCTCTGCCCCGGAACAGGAAGTAACCTGTTTCGGGGCAGAGGGAGCGGGGAACCAGCGGAGCCGACAGGCACGCGGCTGCTCTCTGCACACTCTAGCAGCGTGTACCCGTGGCGGACCGCCCCCATCGCCCCGCCCTTGGTACGCCACTGCCGCAGTGCTCCCTAAGGTGTCCCTTTGCTCTCCTTTAATATCTGGTGGACCAGTCTACTAAAAATGCTGACCTCATGACACCCACAACATCCCCCCCCCCCCCCCGAATGTTATTGTCCCAGCCATCTGAACTTGTAATAGTGGCCTTTTGAAGTCACTCTTTACATGTGTAGCCAATCTACATATGTAAATGATGAGACTGTAGATGCTTCTTAAATGATCTCCTTAATAATAAAATGTTTTGATAAATAGACCTGTTTAGTATGAGTGTGGAGATGTTAAGCTGGTTGCTGAAAGATGGAGTCAGGAGGTGGGAAGCCGAATAGCAGAAGGGAAGATTTTAGCAGCACTTCAGGGAGGTGTGAGGGTGGTGCACAGTACCGAATTACATGAATGTCACTTTCGAACTGTACACAGGGTATATTTCTCAGTGAAGCAGGCCTGGTATGCAGGTGTGGTGGAAACAAATGAGTGCCCTAAATGTGCAGAAGTAAATGCATCATTTTACCATGGTATGTGGCAATGTAGAGAGATACAAGGGTTCTGGTCAGCTCTCTCCCGATTTATAAGCTGGGTTCTAGGACATCAAGTGGTCCTGTCCTTTGAGGGGATGATATTGAGTTCTATGATGGCATGGAATAAGGGAACGCTCGAAGAAAATATATTTCTTAGTAAACTCTGTATTCTATATTTCTTAGTAAACTCTGTATTCTGGGGAAAAAATGCATTCTTAATTGTTGGACAGTGGATAAGGGCCCCTCGTTTTGGTATTGGAGAAATAAGTTACACGAGCTTATGTTATGGGAAATGCAAGATGCCCTCAAGTCGCCGAAGAGGCGGCAGCGATTTATAAAAATTTGGAAGGCGTATATACACAAAATATCCCCACGAGCGCGGAGTCAAGTTCTGAATACTTTAGGTTAGCTGGAGTGCTTGGAATGAGTGTGGAAAGAAACATGAAATAAAATTGTCAAGTTAGACATCACTGCTAAGTGGTTGAGTGCATGAGGAGGGGGGAGGGGAAGGTCAATAAAATGTTTTTGAGATTTCTTTTGATACAGTTATGTTAATGAAGGTCTTGATATTAGACGAAGTATGATAGGAATGTTATAGATGTATAGTATATGTGACCTTCAATAATTGTACTGGGAAGGAAGGGGGGAGGGAGGGAAAGGGTGGGGATTCTAAGGGAGTGGGAGGGGGGTAGAATGATCGAAAAAATATTATAGTGGACAAAGAACAGTTATAACATAGAAATGTTATGATCCAGTGTGTTGCTTTGGAAGTTAACTGTGTTAGTTTGCATTGTGACTAAGTGTGTTTATTTAATAAGAACTGTATAAAGATGAATAGCTAGGGGTGGGGATGTAAAGGTTATAAAATGATGACTGTCTGTACGAGTATATTCCTCCCTAATTTATGGTGTGATAATGGGAAAAAGTTTTGTTTACTGTTGACAGCTTGCTTGTACTGACTTGTCATCAATAAAATTGTTATTACTTTAGTATGAGTGTGGAGAATAAAAAGGGGATGCGATAAGAGTTTTATCCAATGGTTGAGACAAAGGAGAGACAGCTGTGTGATGGCCAAAGTATGGGGTCAGTATTGAAAAGGATTCAACCAGGCAGGAGAGGCTCTTTCTCAATTTAGCCTAGTAATGCTGCTGAATATCTCCACTAACCGGCCATTCCCTAACTGGCTTGATTAGGGAAGGTTTGGGGCACAGCTAGCACTTATCCGGTTAGTGGCAATATTCAGTCCACTCAGTGGTGTTCCTTGGTCGGCTGCCAACCGGGGTGGATTGCAGCTGCGCACCCCCCCCCCCCCCCCGCATGCAGGGTTCCCCCCCCCCCATGCATCACCTCCAAGCCCCCCCCCCCCTCAGGTGCATTCTTTCTACCAGCGCTGCCAGTTCCCAGCTCCCTCTGCCCCGGAACAGAAAGTAACAGTAGAGGGAGCAGGGAACTGGTGGAGCCGACAACCGCGTGGCTGCTCTCAGCACCCCTCCTGCAGCATACACCCGGGACAGACCACCTCCACTGGCCCATCCTCGGTACACCACTGAGTCCACTAACTGGCTAAGGAAAAACATAAAAGGGCCTTTTTACAAAGGTGATCTAATGATTAACGTGTGCTAAATGATAAGATGCCCATTGTATTTCTTAGTAAAGGGACCTCAAATTTAGAACAGCAAAAAGGCTGTCCTAACTTTATGCACCAAGTTAAGGGGATACAACTTCCAAGTCAGCGTACATACCCTGGATGTTCAGTGCCAGTAGCTGCGCATGCCCTGGCATTGAATATCTGGGGGTTACTTCAGCCAACTTAAAGTCACTGAATATTACCACCTATATTTTTACAAAGAAAAAGGAGTGAGAGTGATATCAACTCAGGTCTGCCATAGAACTGCTCACTAGGAATGTCATCTGCCCTTGAAAGAAGCTTACGGTCTCTTTTTAAAGGTTAAGAACTGAGTTTAATGATTGTGTGTGGTTACTTGCAGTCCTCTGCAGTGCATAGAAGGGAGAACTGAGTTACCAAATGACTTGATGATTAGTTTGAATGAGCACAGTGCATCTATTTATTTGGGCAGTACTGAAATAGACTGGAATTGGTATTTAGTTTGTTTGAAACTGAATACTGCTTAATTCAAAATACTTGGCATATTTGTTTTATTTTCAGCAACGCCCATATCAGTCTGATTAGTCCATACTTGTAAAGTTTTCAGGTACGAGGAAGGAAACATAGACCTTAGCTGGCATACTTTCTATAGCTCAAGGCAGAAACCTTTGAAGAGTTTTGTGAATGCTATTGGCTGGATGCTGAATGTACATGTTGAAGCCTATTTAAGAGTGAGCGCTAAAGGTTTTCTCAGCCTGTTGGGAGTTTGTCATTCGTGGAAGTGGTACATTCTGCAAGCTGTTATTTTTTAATCATTTTTCTCAGTCTGAATGTTCAAAAAAGGGGTACTGCTATTGAGATAGAAAAAATGAACAGCACGCGTTTTTATGGCTATAACAGCAATGAGTCCCTGCTTAGCAGCAGCACGCGGACCAGCACTCGTACCAGCGTTGGCTCCAATGAGAACTTACTCTCTGTCAATTGCGGTCCAACGTTGATCAATTCTTGTATCAGCTTTGGCAGCGAGTCATCAGGAGAATCAAGGTAGAGGCACTATTTGAGTGATACATCAGATGCTAATTTTGTCTTGTTTTGATTTATTTTATGGTCATGCTGCTGAAATCCAGGATTCTTATGTCATTTGGGAGATGTGTTGTGAAAAGAGTTATCAGTGAGTTTTACATATTTTGCTGCCTTTTAGGTTGGAAATGCTGCAGCAGATAGCAAATCGTGTCCAACGGGACAGCCTGGGATGTGAAGATAAACTGATATTGGCAAGAAATTGTCTGCAGTCTGTAAGTGAGCTATTTATGATCGTATTTCAGCTTTCTTTGTGGGTGGGTGGGTGGGTGGTAGTGGTAGTGGGGTGAGTGTTATAATACTTGCAGTTTAAATCCATGTATGGTAATTTCTCTGTTTTGTTAATTTTTATTGTTGCTGTAAGGGATAATTACACAGCTTTTGCTGAAGACCTCTGAAGTTTGATGACAGCAAGTAGCTGAAGCTGAAATTTGTTTAAGCTTATTTGGTTTCACGAAGAAACCTTAGCTTTGACACATTTTCTGTGACATAGAAATATATTTCTTTTTTATGTGCTGGATTTTTATGTTCTTTACATTGTTTTAACCAAACTTTTGTCAGATTACTTATTTTGTTTTTATTTTTACAATAGTTCCCTCCTTTTTTTCTGGAATTCTTCCTGCAGACTTGGGGTTCCTTCTGGGTAGGGTGCCCATTCATTTCTATTAGCACTACTTGTACAAATGAATCAAGAAAACTTCAGATTGGATGCTCCAAAGCCTTGCTCCCAGCAGATGCAAGCTGCCCGTAATTCTCAAATATGCAAGCAGCGCAGCATGCAGATTCTATGAGAGACAAATTCTCCAATAAGACTAATGGCAAAGACTGGTCTAGGGCTAATGTGAGCAATCTTAATGTGGCAGCCTGACATGCTGATGTTGGTTGAGGTTCAGTCATCTCTTTGCTGTCAGCACTGGCTTTTCCTTCAAAGATATAACAGGCAAAGCTTTTAAACCCAATAACTCATACTTTATTTAACTTGTTTATGTAACCCTTCAATTTTATTTGCAGAAAGCTACAATAGTAAACATAATAAAGACATGAAAAATAAATAAAAACTAAAAGACAATGCCATAGTATCATAACAACAATAATAACAAATAAATGTTTTCAAGATTATATGCACAAAAAGTTCAAGCTAATAAAAACACTTCAAGTGATGTGGGGGGCATAATCGAATGGGGCGCCCAAGTTTTCCCGAGGACGCCCTCGCGAAGGGGCGGGGAAACCCGTATTATCAAAACAAGATGGGCGGCCATCTTTTGTTTCGATAATACAGTCAGGGACGCCCAAATCTCCACATTTAGGTTGACCTTAGAGATGGTCGTCCCTGATTTTCGGTGATAATGGAAACCGAGGGCGCCCATCTGAGAAACAACCAAATCCAAGCCCTTTGGTCATGGGAAGAGCCAGCATTTGTAGTGCACTGGTCCCCCTGACATGTCAGGACAGCAACCGGGCACCCTAGGGGGCACTGCAGTGGACTTCAGAAAAAGCTCCCAGGTGCATAGCTCCCTTATATTGTGTGCTCAGCCCCCCAAAACCCCACAACTGTACAACACTTCCATAGCCCTTAGGGATGAAGGGGGGCACCTAGATGTGGGTACAGTGGGTTTGTGGTGGGTTTTGAAGGGCTCACATTTACCACCACAAGTTTAATCAGGTGGGGGGGGGGATGGGCCTGGGTCTGCCTGCCTAAAGTGCACTGCAGTACCCACTAAAACTGCTCCAGGGACCTGCATACTGCTGTCATGGAGCTGGGTATGTTATTTGAGGCTGGCATAGAGAGTGGAAAAATATTTTAAAAAAATTTTTGAGTGTGGGAGGGGGTTAGTGACCACTGAGGGAGTAGGGGGAGGTCATCCCCGATTCCCTCTGGTGGTCATCTGGTTATTTAGGGCACATCTTCGAGACTTGATCGTAAAAAAAAAAAAGGACCAAGTAAAGTCGGCCAAGTTTTCGTCAGGGACGCCCTTCTTTTTTCCATTATCGGCCGAGGACTCCCATGTGTTAAGCACACCCCAGTCCCGCCTTCGCTACGCTTCTGACACGCCCCCAGGAACTTTGGTCATCCCCGCGACGGAAAGCAGTTGAGGACATCCAAAATCGGCTTTCAATTATGCCGATTTGGGAGACCCTGGGAGAAGGACGCCCATCTCCCGATTTGTGTCGAAAGATGTGCGCCCTTCTCTTTCGAAAATGAGCCCAAAAGGTACCTAGTAAGCTGAAGACATAACTATCTCCAGAAATCCAGCCCAAAACAAGTCACATAGGAGAATTTGACAAGCTTTCCACTACAGTTTCCTAATTAAAATGTTATTTTCCATAACCATGAGTAAAAAGCCAAGTCTAAAAGCTAAATAATCATGAAGAAGGCAAACTTCCTGAGGGAGAAGGCACAGTGCAAGTAAAGGCTTGTTTCCGGGTTTGTGCCAGTTGAACCTGTCTTATAGATGAAGTTGTCAATGGATAGGCATCCTGAGAGCTTAATGATTGAGCTTCTTTATAACTAGTCTTGAAGACAGACAAGACTAGGCTCATTCAAAACCTTAAAAGCTATGCACAAAGCTTTGAATTGCACTCTCTGCATGTAACGGAAAACCAATGAACTTTCTTCTAATGCGAATCATGTGGTCATATAGACCACAATTGGCCGTCAAGCAGGCGCCTGCATTCTGGACTCATTGCAAGCCCTGTAGCAGTTTGGCTGGGAGCCCTACATATAGCGCATTGCAGTAGTCTGGTCATGACGTTACAGCTTCACATATAAAGATACCCAGATGTTATTTACTAAAGTAAGGCTTTAGCTAGCAATTAACATGAAGGTAATAATACACATTCTTGGCTGTGCTGAGCACTTGAGACTGTAAATTGAAGTTAAAGTCAATAATTACCCTGAGATTATGTGCCTCATTTACAGGTAAGGAACAGCCATTAATGAAAGTATGAGCAGGCATTATGGATTGTCTTAAGACATGTACAACACTGATCTGGGTTCAGTCGCAGTGTTAGTTGTTACCCAGTTCCACAAAGCAGTCATATAGGAATTTAGGGGCCCTTTTACTAAGGCACGTAGGCGCCTACGTGCGTCCAATGCGCATCAAATTGGCACTACTGCATGTCTGCCGCATGCCCCAGGTGGTAATTCCATTTTGGCGTGTGCTGAAAACGTGGTAGAAAATATTTTCTAATGTGTGGCATTTCTGGTGGTAATCGGCAGTTGAGGTATGTTGAATGCTTACTGCGCGGTTAGCACGTTAGACCTTACTGTTAGGTCAGTGGGTGGCGATAAGGTCTCAGGCCAAAAATGAACACACGCTGGTTTTAATAAGCATTTTTTCCAGGCGTGCTGAGGAAATGGACCAGCACGTGTCCAAAACACGTGCCTACACCAGCACAGGCTGCTTTTAGGTGCACTTTAGTAAAAGGGCCCCTTAAATTCCCTTCAGTAAGTCTGACTGCAGCCCCCAAAGTAGCATAATGCTGAATGCCATCTGCAAACGAATGGAACTCCAAGTCAAACGGCCTGATGACTTGTGTCTAGGATGTGATATAAAGATTTAAAAGTACAGGGCATGGTATAGGCATTTGAAGAACCCCATGTAATGAGGTTGTCCTAGAATGATTCTCTGAGAAGCACAGTTTGCATGTTGTCTCTTTCTTTCTTTCTTTTCTTGAAAACTTGGGGCCCGATATTCAGCCACCAGGGATCAGTGTCCGGGCTGCGGCATTGAATTTCTGGGTTTGTGGAGCTAACCAGCGCATAGCTGGTTAAGTGCAATATTCAGCACTTAACTGGCTAGGGTTAAGTGCTGAATATAGGCATTTAGCCATTCAAATGCTGACTCCACCTTCAGAACACCCCCAAAATAGCCAGTTTTTAGTTTGGTTTTAATTGGTCATTTTCAGTGGCACTAACTAGTGCCACTGAAAATTAGCGGTTAGCCCCAAACGGTTTAACCAGCTATGAGACATTTCTTGCCAGTTAGATCACGTTGAATAGTGACCCACTGGAATTTTACAGGTAGCAGTAAATAATGTTTTAAAATTTTGCTCTGTTAAAATACAGGATGCAAAGCGGTTGGAATCAGGGCTGCAGTTCCAAAATGAAACGGAGATTGCAGGGTATCTGCTCGAATGTGAGAATCTTCTCCGACAGCAAGTAATTGATGTTCAAATGCTTCTGGATGGGAAGTACTACCAGTCAGAGCAGCTCTTGCAGAGGTACAGATAAAATAATCCTCATACCAATGCAGGCATGTAGATGCATGTGTCCACAATGATGACTAAGTTACATAACATCAGACTCAATTCTTTTCAGCAAATTTCTCTGCAGTCAGATTAAAGTGGTGAAACATTATTGCATGAAGACAGTAATATGCACATAAGAACATAAGAGTAGCCATACTGGGTCAGATCAATGGTCCATCTAGCCCAGTATCCTGTTTTTCAAACAGTGGCCAAGCCAGGTCACAAGTACCTGGCAGAAACCCAAATTGTGGCAACACTCCATACTACAAATCCCAGGGCAAGCAGTTGCTCCCCATGTCTGTCTCAATAGCAGACTATGGACTTTTCCTCCATGAATTTGTCCAAACCTTTTTTAAACCCAGATACACTAACCTCTGTTACCAGTGGCTTAGCTACATGGGGCCACGGGGGCCTGGGCCCCCCCAAATTTCATCTGGGCCCCTGGATTTGCTGGCGGGGTCCCCTACCCCCACCAGCTGAAGCCTTGTCCAGCTCTGGTCTCTGGCGCCACCGTGTTGCCTGCCCTGCTCAGTCTTTCCCTCACGTCTGGCACGATCCTTTTAGTGAAACTAAGCATTGCTTCAGCTGGTAGGGGTTGGGGAACCCCGCCAGCCAAGGTATTTGCTGTGGCAGTGGGTGGGGAGTGTCAGGGTGTCGAGGCGGCGGGGGGGGGGGGGGGGAGGGGGCGCGGCAGGGCAGCAGACCAAAATGTGCTCCCCCACCTCGGGCTCTGGCCCCCTCCCACTGTGAGGTCAGGCTACGCCCCTGGCTGTTACCACATCCTCCGGTAAAGAGTTCCAGAGCCCAACCACTCGTTGAGTGAAAAAATATTTCTTCCTATTTGTTTTAAAAGAATGGCTGTTTGGATCTTAATATTATTTTTCCCCAAATATTTAGTGAATGTATTGTCAGTATAATAAGACTGCAGATGAAAAGTTTTTAATAAGTGGTATAAGTTGAAATGAGGGTCCCCCATGCTGGCGATGACAGTGGTGAGTTCTGATTAGCACACGCTTAGTGCTTAGCATGCAAGTCATTACCGTTTACATAATGGATGGTGGTAAGGGCTCACCCACTAATAGCCATGTGCTAATGGCAAAATTAGTACGTAGCCATTAATACAAAGAGAATAGGAAATTCGTCCATTTTACCCCAGTGGTAAAAATGGCCTTAGCACGCAGGAAAGTCCTGCGTAAAGGTACGCTAAGTCCCTGTTCTATCGCTGTTTGCTAAGAGAGCCTCTAAGTGATCTAGGTATATTGGGATCAATATTCAAAACAATTTTTGAGCTAAATGTATGCTTTTAAGTTAGGCTCCTAAATTTGTGTCCTATTTTTAGCCAAACTTAGGAGCCTAACTTTTCAGCTAAAAATTCATCTGAGGAGCATAAAAGTTATGCTTATAGATTTAAGCCTGCCATTTGTTTGTCTAGATTTATGAGCCTAATTTATCAGCCTAGTGCTAAAAATCAGTGCTAAGCTTCTAACTTCTTTTTCCTGCTCTAAATCTGCCCCTGTTTAGTGAAATTTTGTGTAAACATTTATGTACTCAGCCCTAGCAGATTTTCAAAGAAGTCAAATTTATAAGCATACCTCTCAAAGGGGTCCTTTTCCAAGGCATGCTAGCGTTTTTAGCGCGCACTAAAAATAAGATCGTGCTAAACGCTAAAGACACCCATATATTCCCATGGGCCTCTCTAGCATTTAGCGCATGCTAATTATTAGCGTGCACTAAAAACACTATTGTGCCTTTGTAAAAGTCCCCCCATAGTTAGCAATATAAGTCCTTTGAATATTGGGCTCATTGTTTATAGAATAGTACCTATCTCTGATGCGAATGTAGCTCCAAATTATTGGTGTCAATCACACATGTAATCACTACTATTTTATAAACCAGGTGCACAATTGGTGCCCACATTAGGTACCAGCTTATAGAACTGCCTTTCACGCCACTTCTGCGTGCCCCTGTAGAATAGTGCTTCACACACCTACATACATAAGCACTACTTTCCTGTGCATTTATGAACGCAAGGGATGTGGAACTGCAGGTTCCTACTGCCTGATATTCAGCACTATTTAACCGGCCAGGAGCCATTCCATCTAAGCGCTAATATTCAGCGACGAACATTAGTGCTTGGGGCTAGATTTTATATATGGTTTCCTGAAAAATCCACATGGAATAAATTTCTGCCTAAGTGTGTTCTATAAGCGGCATCTAGATTCAGTGCTAGTCGCCGGATATGGCCTGGCACTGAATTTCTAGGTTTACCGCCGACTGCAGGACACAGCTTGGCTAACTGCTGCGGTCTGAATATCCGCTCCCTAGCATATAAAATGCCCTTTTACTCTGAGAAATACCAACTGTACCTGAATATAACTTACCTTGAGCTGTTGACGAAGGTGTGAGTTGAGTTTGAATCTCCTATATCTTTCAACCTTGGAAGAATCCTGTTCATGGTTGTCTCACTTGGCAGTCTCATCTTTATTGGAGCTAGAGTCTAGGAGCTGACCAGAATGCCTGAAGCAGAGCAGAAGCTCAAGCACTGGAAGTTTCACAATAGCCAGCAAGCAAAGGCATCTTTCTTTGCCCACAGCGCCACTGAAAGTTCAAAGTGCAAATTGGTCTGGTTAATCATTCACACACTCACTACATATAATGTAATGATGTCACTGTCATTTCTGTAATTCCAAGGATGAACACCTTATGATAAAACGTTTAACAGGTTTACGGGGTTTAGGGTAGGGGTCAGAGAAATATAACTTTATCACCTCTTCAATTTCTTAGATCCCCTTAAAACATATGGGGTTCTCAATATTGATGTAATGTATGTTAACTTGTTTTGTGCATATTTTTAATGCCCATTAACATTTTTTTAATAAAACACATGTTTAAAATGAACTGAAATAGTTTGGCAATGAGGGACAAGGTGTTTATTTTCTCAGAATCTGCCTTTATTAATCAGGCAGCGGAAGCAGTGGCCCGTCTCATCTCTCTGGGCAAAGTTACATATGCCCTCCAAATATCTAGCTTTCCCCACCTTGAATCTGCTCATGGCAGTTTGGTACAGACCCAGCTGTAGCTAAGTCTGTAATTAAAGAGGAACCCAGTTTTAATTAGCTAAAGAGATATAGTTTATTAGTATTAATTAGCATTGATACATTACCCAATAATGAGGGTACCAGCAATTCAGTCAATCATACAGTGGAACAGAATCACACGACACACCAGCTCTCGGTGGTGCTCTGTCTTTCTCCTCCATCAGCATCTGCCTCTTACACCGCTGGGGGTGCTTCCTTTATACTGTCTCAACCCAATTGATTCCAATGGGATCCAGCTTTGTCAGCAGAACTTGCTAACCCTTATCAGTTGATAAGGAACCGATAAGGGTGACTTCATTGGGTCCCAGGTTCTAACTATACACAAAAGGGGTGCAAAGCACAGCTGGCGAGATGACTTCATCGGTCACTCTGCTCTTCTTAGCTATTCTCAGCTCCCCCCTCCCTCTGAGTACTCTCTAACTATGTACATCTACCCCTTTATCTACTTTCATTAACCCAAAACATCTTTCTCATGACTCTTCACCGATGCCAGACCCAGGCATGTTTACAAGAGCAAAGGACCCCCTCCCGTGCCAGCTCCCTGAGAACTCAGTTCAGCTTGTGCTGCAGAAAAATGTATTTTGTATCAGAGATGACTTTGGATTTTTAAGAGAAGCCCAGCTCTTATTATGAGCCATTTGCTTGTAGAGGCCTAGCTCTTTAGCCTGAGCCATTGACCTGTATTTTACTGAGAGCAAGGGTGGCCATATATATTCAAAGGCTAAACGAACCAAACACATCCCTATTATACAAACCTGAGCCGCTTTCAGTATTCCAGCATCACCGCTGAAAAATATGCTGCAAGTTTTAAGTGTCAATAGTGTATTACCTGAAAACAGATGTCTTCCTGCCTTATGATTATGTAGCAAAAATCTTAACTTGTATGTCTTCAGAACTGAAATAGTCCTCATTTTAATGTTTAAAAGGATGTCAATAATAGAAATAATTCTCCCTTTTATTATAAATGAGTGACAGTTGTGTGTACTGAAATTGAGGCGTTCTACAATATTTTTTCTAAGCAAACTACTTCTCCAAAGAGGTGAACTGTAGGTGTATTCAGAGAACTAGCGTGCAAATTACATATTGGGTATACTTTTAGTTAAAATCTGTTTATTTATTAACTTGGAAGTCATACAAAAGGAATAAAACGATACAAACAAAGCAAATTGAATAACAGGTTTGAACAACATACTCCCCCAGACACAAATCCAGTTGTATAAATACTCCAGTATCTACATTCCCTTTCCCTACCACCTACTTCAGAGAGAAACCCAACCCCCCTCCCCAATCATAAAAAAAGATCACCACTCATACAGTGAGGGTACAGTGGGAGTCCAGCCGCCAGTCCTTATCTGTACATCAAATGGAATTAAGAATCAGGCTACATGCCCTAGGAGCCAAGGATTATATAATTGGGGATAGTTTTATCAAGCATCGCCACAAGTGGTTAGAGCACCAGTCTTGGCATCTAGATGTGGCCAGTTCAAATCCCACTGCTGCTGCTTTTGAGCCCTCCAGGGATAGAGAAATACCCAGTGTACCTGAATGTAACTTACCTTGAGCTACTACTGAAAAAGGTGTGAGCAAAATCTAAATACGTAAAATATAAATAAACAAGTGAAGCATATTTTACAAGTGGAAAATGACTATTATGAGATTGTTCAGGGTTGTACTTGTGTAAAAAGTAGGTAACATAAGAACATAAGAATAGCCATATTGGGTCAGATCAATGGTCCATCTCTCCCAGTATCCCTGCTTCCAGCAGTGGCCAATCCAGATCACAAGTACTTGGCAGAATCCCAATTAGTAGCAACATTCCATTCTACCAGTCCCAGGGCAAGTAGTGGTGTCCCCCAAGTCCATCTCAATAAGAGACTATCCAGCTTATAATCGAAAGACAAAAACACCTATATTGCGACCTAAATCGGGAGATAGGCGTTTATCTCACAAAAACGAATAACGCGGTATAATCGAAAGCCGAACTTGGACGTTTTCAACTGCACTCCATCGCGGAAGCGTACAAAGTTGACGGGGGCGTGTCGGAGGCGTGGTGAAGGCGGGACTGGGGCGTGGTTATCACCCGAACAGAGATGGGCGCCTTTCGCCGATAATGGAAAAAAAGTATGCGTTTGTAGCTAGAATTTAGGGCACTTTTCCTGGACCCTGTTTTTTCACGAATAAGGCCCCAAAAAGTGCCCTAAATGACCAGATTACCACCAGAGGGAATCGGGGATGATCTCCCCTGACTCCCCCAGTGGTCACTAACCCCCTCCCACCACAAAAAATGATGTTTCACAACTTTTTATTTTCACCCTCAAATGTCATACCCACCCCCCTGGCAGCAGTATGCAGGTCCCTGGAGCAGTTGTTAGGGGGTGCAGTGGACTTCAGGCAGGTGGACCCAGGCCCATCCCCCCCTACCTGTTACAATTGTGCTGCTTAATGCTTAGTCATCCAACCCCCCCAAACCCACTGTACCCACATGTAGGTGCCCCCCTTCACCCCTTAGGGCTATAGTAATGGTGTAGACTTGTGGGCAGTGGGTTTTGAGGGGGATTTGGGGGGCTCAACACACAAGGGAAGGGTGCTATGCACGTGGGAGCTCTTTTACCTTTTTTTTTGTTTTTGTAAAAGTGCCCCCTAGGGTGCCCAGTTGGTGTCCTGGCATGTGAGGGGGACCAGTGCACTACGAATCCTGGCCCCTCCCACGAACAAATGCCTTGGATTTATTCGTTTTTGAGCTGGGCGCTTTCATTTTCCATTATCGCTGAAAAACAAAAACGCCCAGCTCACAAATTGTCGAATAAAACATGGACGTCTATTTTTTTCGAAAATACGGTTTGGTCCACCCCTTCACGGACCCGTTCTCGGAGATAAACGCCCATGGAGATAGACGTTTTCGTTCAATTATGCCCCTCTGTGGAATTTTCCTCCAGGAACTTGTCCAAACCTTAGTTAAAACCAGATACACTAACCTCTGTTACCACATCCCCTGGCAGCAAATTCCAGAGCTTAACTATTCATTGAATGAAAAAATATTTCCTCCAATTTGTTTTAAATGTATTTCCATGTAATTTCGTTAAGAGACTCTTGGTCTTTGAACTTTTTGAAATAGTGAAACATTGATTCACTTTTACCCATTCTACACCACTCAGGATTTTATAGACCTCATTCATAACCCCCCTCAGCTGTCTCTTTTCCAAGCTGAAGAACCTTAACCTCTTCAGCCTTTCCTCATATGGGAGGAGTTCCATCCCCTTCATCTTTTTGGTTGCTCTTTTTGAACCTTTTTTAATTCCACTATATCTTTTTAGAAGTATATCAAAAGATAGCACTTACTTATGTAATATCCCCCAGATTCTATGTAGCCCGACTTAAATTGCGCTCACAAATCCGGTTGTATTCTGGATTTCCGCGTGCAGCTTAATTAGTTAACAGGCCAGTCAATGCCAATAATTGCTACTTAACAAGCAATTATTGACACTGATTGGCATTAATCAGAATTTAAACGCACAACTGTCTATGGCGGTCTTTTACTAAGGTGCGCTAGCGTTTTTAGATCGTGCTAAAAATCAGCTTTATAAACCAGGAATTATCTGCTGGTTGACGCTGAAGAACAGAGAAGGCTATTTGCTGTTGAGCAAATGTTTGCAGCTTCATTATTTTGTGTGTTGGGTTTATGGAGCTGTGTTCTTTTTTTATGCCTCTCTATTTGCATAGTTAAGATCCACATTTGTTGATATCATGCAGCATATAACCATACAATTAAATTCCTTAATGTACTGTATTAAGATGTATATACAGCATAAGTGATGTTCTTTCTTTTATGATGAACTAATAAGTAAATATGTTTAATGATCTTACAGGAGCAGAAGCATTAAACATGGCTACTTTTTATTCAACGGTATTATTTAATTACTTCTAGCATTAGTGTGATATATAGCAAAATGCTACCATGAGTCTTTTGCCAATAAGATGTCTGAATATTCTGCATATATTATTCCTTTACAGGGTTGCTAAGCTTCGTGATGAGCTAATGGCATTAAGGAATGAATGCTCTGCGGTGTACAGCAAGGGCCGAACGTTGTCAACAGAGCAGACAAAGCTTATGATATCAGGAATAACGCAAAGCTTAAACTCAGGATTTCAGCAGAACTTGAACCCTACCTTAAACTCGAGCCTAACTCAAAGTTTCACACCTTCCTTGACTCCATCCAGTTTAACAGCAGGCTTATCGCATGGTTTTACTCCAAGGCTGACTTCAGTCATCACTCCAGCATTTACAACTCCAGGGTTAATCCAGAACTATGTGACAGGAGTAGCCCCAGGCGCATTGCAGTCTCTCAAGCTTATGCAGATACGGAAACCCCTAATGAAATCAGCCATTGCTGATCAGAATTTGACTGAAGAGGAAGTCAATATCAGATTTGTTCAAGACCTTCTGAGCTGGGTGGAAGAAATGCAGGTAAACATGTTAGTCTAAGATCTGGCTTACCATTGGTGATCTGCTGTCCTTCTGGGAGAGATTTGGATCAATCTTTCATTGTTTTCCAAAGGTGCAGCTTGATCGTGCTGAATGGGGTTCAGATCTGCCAAGTGTTGAAGGTCATCTAGAAGATCACAAAAATGTCTGCAGAGCTGTTGAAGAATTTGAATCTAGCCTTAAAGAAGCTATGATTAGTGAGGTATGAAAAGATCTCATTCTCTCAGTGTTCTGTTTTTGTTGTTAACCATAAGGAAATAACTATGCTTATCCAGAGGCGTATCTCAAATGCGGCGGTAGGGGGGGCCAGGGCCAGAGTGAGGGGGCACATTATAGCCCCCCCCCCCGCCGCCGCCACTGTTGTAGTCGTCCTCCCCCCCAGCCACCACTGCCAGTGCCGACCCCCCTGCCACCGTCACCGACCTTTGCTGGTGGGGGACCCCAACCCCCGCCAGCCGAGGTCCGCTTCCTCCTGCCGCTGCCTTTAAAAATATTCCTTCGGAGTAGAGAGTTGCACAGGGACAGAAATCTTACCCATCCCCGCCCGTCCCTGCTGGAATCTTACCCGTCCCCACCCATCCCCACTGGAATCTTACCCATCCCCACCCATCCCCGCAAAAATTTAAACCATCCCAACCCGTCCCCACCCATCCCCGCAAGAATTTAATCCATCCCCACCCATCCCCGTAAGAATTTAATAGTACATAAAAGAAAGTTCCAGTCAGCTCCCTCAGTCTCTCTCTGGATTTGAGCCACAGCACTGTAGGCAAGGAAGGAACGGAAGTTGGAACTTGGAACACTCTGGTGCGCACATGTAAGATTTGTCTCTGATTCACTGGCAGTGTGTGCTGAGAGGTCGCCACATGCACGCGCCAGTAGGTCAGGTGACATCTGATTCTCGTGCCTGTGTCAGAGCTGAGGTCTGTGCACCAGCCTGGGAGCAAAGAGGATTAATAGTAACATAGTAAGTGACAGCAAATAGACCTGAACGGTCCATCCACTCTGCCCAATAGTCACACTCATGATCAATTCATCATTAAATCAACGAGTGTGATTATATACTTGATTATGGTCTTTCTTTCGTGTTTCTGGAACAAAGACCACAAAAGTCTATCTGGCCCCATCCTTATGTTCCAACTGCTGGAGTTGCCATCGAAGCCCACTCCAGCCTATTCATGTTCTCATTTGTGGGACACAGACCGTAAAAGTCTGTCCAGCACTGTCCTCATGTTCCAGCCACTGAAGTAGCTGTCTAAGCCCTTTCCAGCCCATCCTACACCAGATTGCCATGTATGAGACACAGACCATACAAGTCTGCCAGGTATCAGCTCTAGTTCATCACAGCCAGAGTCACCATCTAAGTGTCACTTGACATATCCACACACATGCAGCCATTTAAGGTTAGGTTTTATATAACTTCCATTTTCTAATTAGAGATCCTCTGTGTTCATCCCACGCCTTTTTGAATTCCGTCATCATTTGTGACTCTACCATCTCCTTAATGGAAGACTTTCCACATTTATGCTGTTAAAGCAAGGAAGAAGAGGAGGAGGAGACAGCACTCAAATAAATTGGTATTCGGTAGATGAGAGGCTGGTGCAGGTGCAGCTTACACTTTCACGGGAAGCCCACAGAACTGGTTCCATCCCCGCGGGAACCCCGCAGGAACTGCCTCCGTCCCCGTGGGAACCCCACAGAACTGGTTCCATCCCCGCGGGAACCCCGCAGGAACTGCCTCCGTCCCCGCGGGAATCCCGCGGGTTCCGCGGGATTCCCGCGGGGACGGAAACCGTGCAGCTCTCTACTCCGGAGTCCGTGCTGTTCAAAGCTGCTCCTTTCGGAGTCTGACGTCGCTGCACGTTGAATGTGGTCCTGCACGTACAACGTGCAGCGATGTCAGACTCCGAAAGGAGAAGCTTTGAACAGCACGGACTCCGGAGGACGAAAAAGAACTTTAAAAGACCTCGGCTCGGCTGGCGGGGGTTGGGGTCCCCCGCCAGCAAAGGTAGGTGACGGCGGCAGGGGGGGTCCAGGGCGAAATCTGCGGGGGCCCAGGCCCCCGTGGCCCCACGCAGATACGCCCCTGTGCTTATCACAGCTCACTTGCTCTTTTAATAAGGCTTTTAACAGCTATTTGTTCTCTATTTCTTAACAAATTGGAAAAAAACCGAATGGGTTCAAACCTGAAAATCTTACCTTTTTTAGACTTTGTTCAGTTGGAAGTTTGGTTAAATGAGCCTTCATTTGCATATCTCCATGGCATTTTTCCACCATTTTGTCCCCTCACTCAAAGAGCCTGACTGTTACTACTATAATCCTTTGGCTCTTAGAGTTCTTGCTTCTTTTTGGAATCTGGCTTGAGGATGCCTGTGAGGCAGTCAGTAAATACCACTGTAGCATGATGTCTGGAACGTCTTTTGTTCACGGACTATAAATCCTGCCTCATCAGAGTCCAAAGGCCCAGGTGGCCTCAGGAACAGGCACTTGTTCCAGGAATTGTACCTAGGGTTTACCACACTGTAATACTGCTGCTAGGGTATTGGATTGAACCCAGCCGTATCTTTTTATATTTTTTTAATGTCAGAATAATACTAGCTTCCAGTGTTTTTGTTTTTTTGGGGTATCACTGGTTTCTTCTTTTCTTTTTGAACTTTTGTCCATGTTCATTTCAATTTTCAGTGGAGGATGAATGGTTTTTGAATAGGAGCTAGGATCAATGGGCTCTAATCTTGGCACAGACAGTGGCTATCTTAATCACCTGGGCAATCCATGTTTCACTTCATGTGTGAAAAAGTAATATTGTGGTGAATAATAATACTTATCTAAATCCTTTGCTTTACTTCTGACCTTCCATACAGTGAAATCATTTGTGAGCTGTTGTGATTTATGTAAAGATATTTTTTGTAATCCGCTGTGATTTGGCTTGCAGCCCAGAAAGGTGGTAAGAAATTTTGAAATTAAATCTGATGTGACTTTAGGTCCCTGTTTACTAAGCCATGCTATAGATGCGCTAGCGTTTTTAGTGCATGCTAAAAGTTAGTGTGTGCTAATGCTAGACACCTATAGGAATATATGGGTGTCTCAAGGGTTAGGGTTAGCGTGCGCTAAAAACACTAGCACCCTTTAGTAAACAGGGCCTTTAGTCATTTATACATGCATTCTGATCAGTTAGGGATGTAACTAAATGATTTAAAATTTTGAATAGAGAGGATTTGGGATGTGGTTTATAGATAATTTAATTGTTTTGTAATTGTACTTCTGGATATGATAGTCATTAACACTATTATCCATTTTGAGCTTTGCAGTTGAAACAGAATACAAAATTACAAATTAAATTAAATTATAAGTAATTCTACAGAATTGATGCCTTTAGAATCCCATATTAACCAAGCCATTAGCATAGTTCTATTATTTTATTGCAAGAACCTCACCTAAAATGGGTTATATATAGTTAGTAATGCATATCATCAGATCATATTGTCTTTTATAACAGAATATCACAGTTTTAAAGTATTCTTTTCATTTTATTTTGTACAGATCCAAATGACTGGGGCTCATAAACTCAGCTATTCAGAGAAACTGCGTAAACTAGAGAGTCAATATGCAAAACTTTTGGTAAGATCCTTTGGACGTATCTTCAGCCCTTTCTGTTAGCTTGGTAATGATGTGGCAGGTTACATTGAGTATAAAAAATATATATGTGAACATTTATTTTTTTTCTTCAAAATAGAACACCACCAGAAATCGTGAAAGGCATCTCGATACTCTTCACAATTTTGTGTCTCGTGCTACCAGGGAGCTCATCTGGTTGAATGAGAAAGAGGAGGAGGAAGTGGCATATGACTGGAGCGAAAGAAATCCAAACATATCTCGCAAAAAGGAATACCATGCAGTAAGCAGAACTCAAATGAGGCTGTGAAAGTAAAACCTGAAAAAAAAAAGAACTAGGCCTAAAGCAGGGGTATAGCCAGATCTTAGGTTTGTGGGCCTGAGCCCAAAGTGTGTCTTTGTGATGGGGGGGGGGGGGGGCCTCAAAAGTTTGCCCTACGACCTCACATACCTGAGCTGGCGGGGGCCCCAGGCCATGCCAGCAGAAGCTCTCTTCCAGCCAAAGCCTGGCACTTTCCCTGAGCCCCCACCCCTGCCCATGCTTGGTTTTCACAAAACCGAGCATACACGGGAGAGGCCCACCTGCTGCATATTCTTGGTTTTCATGCATGGGTGGGAGATGGGCCTCCCTCGTTTCAGAATAAACAAATGTGTGTTGGGGGGGAGGAGTTGCCAGCGCAGCCCAGGAAACATGGCAGGCTTCAGTTGGATGAGGGCTTCTGCTGGTGGGGTTTGAGGACCCCTGCCAGCTAAAGCAGAAGATAGCGCCTCTATTTTTAGGCCCCCAAGGTTCCCCCTCCACCCATGCCTATGCCACTGCCCTAAAGAAATGATTGTTTCTCTGTTTCTGAGCAGGAGTTGATGAGAGAGCTTGATCAAAAAGAAGACATGATGAAAGCAGTACAGGACATGGCAGACCAGCTTCTGCTCGATAACCATCCTGCCAGGTTAACTATCGAGGTAGGTCCTGAGTGTTTCTAAACCAGAGGACTGTGATTTTAGCTGATACATTTATTTTCTGAGGGTCATGTGCTTTATTAGTAGAGTGCTTGGAAGTAGATTCAAGAGATCTTCTTTAAGAAAAGTCACTTTTTATAAATCAGACTAAAGGAATTTGTAACCAGGAAGTGAAGGCTTAAAGTGCAGCTCATGGTTGTGGGTTTTGGATCTATGTATTGTATTTACCAGAATTTTGCCCCACTATATAATTAGTATTATATAAGGTAGGGTTTGACAAATTTGGTTGAATTTAGGTGCCAGACCAAAAACTTAGGAGTCAGCAGGGGAGACCTCTCATTCTGTGCCCTCCTCTCCACCAAAGTTTAGAGATAGGGGTATTGCCTTTGAGCTCTCTCTCACCTCATTAGGGCTGATTTACTGCCTTCCCACTCTCTGTTTACCCAAAGGAACTTAGTAAATCAAGCCCTTAATGTGTCAGTACACAGCACTGGGAGCAACCAACAGATACCCCCATCCTCCCATAAGCAAGCAGTCAGCCTACAGTCATTCCCTTGACAGCTTGGCCTGTTCTTCCCTCATCTTCCCTTCTCCTTCATCCAGTCTGTCTGTCTCTTCCTCTCACTTATCCCCTGTTTGCCCCACTTTCCAGCTTTCTTCTCCCCATCGTTGTTTATAGAAATAGGAGAGAAAAGGGTAAGATCCTAATTTCAGGGCCTTTGTACCCAGAGCAGGGGATACACCCAGCAGTCTCATTTTCAGGATATCCACCATCAATATGCTTGAAATAGATAAGCATGCATTGCCTCCATTGTATGTAGTTTCATATATATTCATGGTGGTTATGCTGAAAACCTGACTGCCTGATTGTGTTCTAAGGGCTGGGTTGAGGACCCCAGCCTTGATATAATTAGATAGTCTTCTCTTCCCTTAGTTCCCCTCCATTTTTGATGACTACCAAAATCTATAATCTGGATCCAGTGAACCTCGATCTGTGGGCAAGCACACTGAATATAAATTGTGATGTTAGGTGAATCATCTAAGTATCATATACTGTATATACTTGAATATAAGCTAAAAAATCTTTGTCCCCGAAAAAGGTCACTAATTGCCTCTAGGTTTTTATGTGAGCCCCCATGGTGTCAGCATTTTTTTGTTTACATTCCTCCTGCGATTGATGCTGTGGGAAAGATGAGTAGACTCAGTGGTGTCCCTGGATCACCAAGTCCTAGGTGGTAACTCTCCCGACTGGCACAGATAGCATCACGGTCAGCCGGGGTGGAGGCCTTGAGCATCTGTGCATGCTCAAGGCCTACCAGCTTCCACCCCCTCTGACCAGGACGTGAAGAGGAGGGAGCTGGCAGGCCTTGAGCATGCGCAGATGCTCAAGGCCTCTGCACTGGCTGATTGTGACGTTGTCAGTGTCAGCTGGGAGACTTACCATACCATCACTGACTCATGATCCAGGGACACCACTAAGTGAGGTACTCTGCTCCTCCTTGTGAGGGGAAGATAAGGGGAAAAATGCTGCATACCACGGGGGGAGGGGGGATCCAGGGATGCCACTGAGTGAGGAGGTCTGCTCCTCATTCCCCCAGCATTGTCACAGGAGGAAGGTAAGATAAAAAAAATGCTGGTTACCACAGGGGAGGGGGAAAGGTAGAAATGCATGACACCACAGGGGAGGGAAGAAGGAGAGAAACACTTGACTATAACTCCCTCCCCCCCCCCCCACCAGTTTACACTCAAGTTAACAGCTTTCCCCATTTTTTGGGATGAAAACAGTTATCTCGATTTATATTTAGATAGGTTTATATCTGAGTTTATATGGCATATACATGCAATGTCATAATATTGATGCCCTTGTTTCTGTAGTCCACACCAAGCCTGGTAACGTACCAATAGTTATGATAATAGCAGCACTGTGTTTTTCTTTGTTTTAGGCCTATCGAGCTGCCATGCAGACTCAGTGGAGCTGGATCCTACAGCTCTGCCACTGTGTGGAACAACATTTACGAGAAAATGCTGCATACTTTGAGGTAACTGAATGAACGATTATTACCCAGTCTGTGTTGTATTTACTGCCTGTCCGCTGCTGAGAAAAAGAGTGTGGTCCTCTTGGGATAGTCTGCATTTTAGTACAATTTATACTCAAAGCATCATTAAATCCTGATCTAAACTATGGTAACAGAGAAATGTAACCCTGATGAATAAATAACCGAGACCACAAGTTATATTTTCATTATTCAGCAGAAAGTTTCAGCATTAGGTATCCTTGTGTGAAAAAAATATGGGACCCATTTATTCAATAACTGACTGTATCTCCTTGAACAGCAGTGCTTTCAACTAAGCATTTTCTGAAAGTTTTGATCAGTCTCTCAGTTTCCCCTTAAGGAATTCTGGTCCCTCAAACTGTGTGACA
Source organism: Microcaecilia unicolor (assembly GCF_901765095.1). Taxonomy (NCBI): domain Eukaryota; kingdom Metazoa; phylum Chordata; class Amphibia; order Gymnophiona; family Siphonopidae; genus Microcaecilia; species Microcaecilia unicolor. The sequence continues at coordinate 462,733,314 of NC_044033.1, read as the reverse complement.
TTTGAGGACTTCCTTTCATGATCAGCTCAGTTCAGGTCTTGCTGCTTCATATGGAGCAGAGGAGTAGCGCATTGGCTAGTGTGACAGGCTAAGAACCGGAGAAGCCAGGGTTTAAATCCTACTGCCATTGCCTGTGAGCTTGAGCAAGTCACTTAGGGCCGGATTCTATGAAATTCAGTGCTCAACGCTATTCTATAAAGGGCGCTCTGGGATGAGCACTTTTTATAGAATAGCATTGAGTGCTAAATTCAGTTCTCCACTTTGCACTAGGACTTATGCCAGCTAAACCTAGGGTAAATCCTGGTGTGCAAATTGGGTGTGGATCTCTTCTATTCTGAAACAGTGCACACACCTTTTGTAAACACCCCTGACTCGCCTATGCCCCTCCCATGGCGTGATCCAATTTGAGCACCCATTGTTACAGAATAGCATGTAGCTAGATCGGCCCCCCAAATCATAATTAGTGGCAATTGTTTGTTAACTCCAGTAATTTAATCATTGGAGCCTATTTACTAATTATTTTGGCCACCGGTCTGGGATCTGCACCCAAATTTGGACGAGCTTTATAGAATCTAGTAACATAGTAAGTGACGGCAGAAATAGATTCATCCAGTCTGCCCAACAGTTACATTCATTATCAATTCAAGATTAAATCAACAATGAACGTGATATTATATTACTTGATCATGGTCTTTCTTTAGTGTTTCTGGGACATAGACTGTAGAAGTCTGCCCGGCTCTGTTCTTATGTTCCAACTACAGGAGTTGCCATCAAAACTCACTGAGGATTAATGTTCTTAATGATAGGCATCAAGTGCCTATGTTATAGAATGATAGCGTTAGTGCACATCTGAGGCACCAATTTTATGCTTATAAGTGCTAGGTGTCCCGTTTCGGGACCTTACCAGTGCTCCCGCGGCGGGGAGCGATGGTCGGCGGGGGCCGCGGGCCCCGGTGCGGCAGAGACAGGCCGCCGACGGGGCCGGCACTTCCGCGGGGCGGCCCAAGGCTGGCAACCCGCAGGACCGAACGCCGGCCCCAGGGAAGAGAGGACGCCGGCCAAGATGGCGGCGGCGTCGTTGTCTCCCCGACCGGAGCTGAGAGGAGTGCAAGCCCCGCCCCCTTGCGCCGGATTGGTGCATGTCAGGAGGAACTCCGCCTGCGAGGCGGGTCCTCCAATCCCGGCCATCCTTGCCTGTCAGGGCTACAGGGATTGGCTCTTCTCCAGGGAGAGGATGGACGGGCGGGGGATTTAAACCCCGGAACAAGGAGGGCTCGGGGCTTCCGTTTCAAATGTCAGAAGCCACCTCAGAGACTGTGTTCTTCGTCCTGCTAGCCGTCCTTGCTAGCCACTTCAGAGATTGTGTTCTTCGTCCTGCTAGCCGTCCTTGCTAGCCACTTCAGAGATTGTGCTCTTCGTCCTGCTAGCCGTCCTTGCTAGCCACTTCAGAGATTGTGTTCTTCGTCCTGCTAGCCGTCCTTGCTAGCCACTTCAGAGATTGTGTTCTTCGTCCTGCTAGCTGTCCTTGCTAGCCACTTCAGAGACTGTGTTCTTCGTCCCGCTAGCCGTCCTTGCTAGCCACCCTCAGAGACTGTGTTCCTCGTCCTGCTAGCCGTCCTGGCTAGCCACCTTCAGAGACTGTGTTTCTCCCGCTAGCCGTCCTGGCTAGCCACCCTCAGAGACTGTGTTCTTCGTCCTGCTAGCCGTCCTTGCTAGCTACCTTCAGAGACTGTGTTCCTCCCGCTAGCCGTCCTTGCTAGCCACCTTCAGAGACTGTGTTTCCCCCGCTAGCCGTCCTTGCTAGCCACCCTCAGAGACTGTGTTCTTCGTCCTGCTAGCCGTCCTTGCTAGCTACCTTCAGAGACTGTGTTCCTCCCGCTAGCCGTCCTTGCTAGCCACCCTCAGAGACTGTGTTCTTCGTCCTGCTAGCCGTCCTTGCTAGCTACCTTCAGAGACGGTGTTCCTTTCGCTAGCCGTCCTTGCTAGCCACCCTCAGAGACTGTGCTTTGCAGCGCTAGCCGTCCCTGCTAGCCACTCAGTCGGGACTGTGTTGCTGGTGTTCCGCCAGGCCGGCCGTCACCCCCGCGGTTCCAGCAGTCCCGCTGGCCGCCTGCAGCTGGGGGCTCAACCTCCGGTGAACGGCGGTCGCCGCGGGTGAAGATCCGGGGTGCGCGGCAGTCCTCTGAGGTCCTACGGGCCTCAGAGAACCTAAGGGCTCACCACTACCTAGACAAGACAGGAAACGGAAGCCATGAGCTCGCCGACGCAGCCTGATCTACGGGACCTGGCCAAGGTACTTCAGCAGCAGCAGGAGCAGTTGAACGCCTTATCAGGGGCGCTTCAGAATGTATGCTCGCAACTGTCAACGCTTCAGGTACAGAACCAGGCCACTGCGGTCCAGGGGGCCGCAGCGGCTCCCCGTTCGGGAGGGTTCCGCACGGGACCTCGGTTCCCTGAGCCGACACGATATGATGGGGCCCCCGGAGGTTGCCGGGGATTCCTCAATCAGTGCAACTTGGCCTTCCGGATGCAACCGGAGACATTTGCTTCAGACCAAAGTAAAGTGGGATATATCATGGGCCTATGTGAAGGGAAGGCCCTGGCCTGGGTGGCCCCATTGAATGAACAACAGGACCCCATCCTGGATGACTATAGTGAATTTCAGCGCCGTTTCCGTATGGTGTTTGACCTTCCGGGAAGACCATCGTCTGTGGCCTCGGAACTGCTGCGAATTCATCAGGGGGAGGGGACGGTGGCCGATTATGCCATCCGTTTCCGAACTTTAGCCACGGAGCTCCGTTGGAACCCTGAGTCCTTGATGGCAATTTTTATGGAAGGGTTACAAGAACGAATCAAGGACGAATTGGCAGGACGAGAGGTCCCAGGCCAGTTGGATGCCCTGATTTCGCTTTGTATCCGAGTAGATACCCGGTTCCAGGAACGAGCCAGAGCCCGGGCAGAACGGCAGAAGTGGACGCGGGGAATGTCCCGGACTGCCAAGGGGCTATCTCCTTGCCGTGGGAACCGGGATGGCAAGGAGAGGGGGGAAGAGCCGATGGTGATGGGCCGGCAACGGCTGGCCTCCTCCACTAGGAAGAAACGCCTGTGGGACGGACTGTGCTTCTATTGTGGTGAGGCTGGACACTTTATTCGAGCCTGTCCCTCCCGGGCGGGAAACGTCTCCCCCAAGGCACCTTGAGGGGAGGGGTCTTGGGGCATTCCGCTCCCCTGCCGGAGGCCTTGATCACGCTACCAGTAACCCTCCGATGGCATGAGACCATGATTCAGACCCGGGCCCTGGTGGACTCGGGGTCGGGGGGCAACTTCATCGGGCACGAGCTGCTGCAACAGATGGGCTGGCCTACGCTCCCGCGGCGGCCGGCACTGCAAATAACCTCCATCCAGGGGACGACGTTACCGCAGCCAGTCACTGAGATCACCCCCTATTTGCAGCTCCAGGTGGGGGAGGATCACCAGGAGGAGGCCCGATTCCTGATTCTATCCCGGACCATTCATCCAGTGGTCCTGGGACTGCCCTGGTTACGGAAACATTGCCCGGTTATTGACTGGACCAGTGGAAGCATCCAAGCCTGGGGTAGTGCCTGTCGGGAGAATGGTTGTACGGGCCGGACCGGCAGCTGCTCTGCCCTGGCGGTGGTACCCGGAGGGGCACAGGTAGAGCTGGGCTCACTGCCTATGGACTATAGAGACTTTGCAGATGTGTTTAATCCCAGGGAGGCGGAGGTTCTACCGCCTCATCGGTCGTTTGATTGTGCCATCAACTTGAGGGCAGACACCGTGCCGCCCCGGGGTCGCCTATATACCCTGTCCCGAGGAGAGTCCAAGGCGATGCAGGAATACATCCGGGAGAATCTGCGGAAAGGGTTTATCCGGCCCTCTACGTCCCCGGCCGGGGCCGGATTCTTTTTTGTCACTAAGAAGGACGGCTCCTTAAGGCCCTGTATTGACTATCGGGGATTGAATGCCATCACGATAAAGGATCGTTTTCCTCTACCGCTCATCCCCGAACTCTTCAGCAAGTTGCAAGGGGCCCAGATGTTTACCAAGTTGGACTTGCGGGGGGCCTACAATTTGGTTCGAATTCGGCGAGGGGACGAGTGGAAGACGGCTTTTAACACCCACGAGGGACATTTCGAGTATCGGGTGATGCCCTTTGGCCTGTGTAATGCCCCTGCGGTGTTCCAGAGACTTATCAATTTTGTGCTTGAGGATTTTTTGAACTCCACAGTGATTGTGTACCTGGACGATATCTTGGTGTTTTCCCAAGACCCCACCGACCATGTGAGCCATGTTCGCGCCATGCTGCAACGGTTACGGCAATACCGCCTGTTCGCTAAGCTCAGTAAGTGCGCTTTTCATCAGAGGTCGCTACCTTTCTTGGGACACATTCTGTTACCCGGGGGCCTGCAGATGGAGCCAGACAAACTCCGGGCAATTCGAGAGTGGCCCCAGCCGCTGGGATTGAAGGCCCTACAACGTTTTTTGGGATTCGCGAACTACTATCGCCAGTTTATTCCTCAGTATTCTCAACTGACTGCGCCGCTGACGGCCCTTACTAGAAAAGATGCCAACGTCCGGGACTGGCCGCCCAAGGCGCAAGTGGCCTTTCGCCAGGTGAAAGAGGCCTTTAAATCAGCGTCCATTTTGCTAGCCCCGGATCCTGAGAAACCCTTTATTGTGGAGGTGGACGCGTCTGCGTTGGGAGCCGGGGCGGTCCTCTCGCAAGTGAATTCCAAGGGCCGGCGTCAGCCTTGCTCTTTCTTCTCTCGTAGATTCTCCCCGGCGGAATGCAATTATACAGTAGGGGACAGAGAGCTCTTAGCATTGAAATTAGCCCTACAGGAATGGAGACATCTGTTGGAGGGGGCGGAACATCGATTCACAGTGATCACTGACCACAAAAATTTACTGTATCTACAAGAGGCTCAACGGCTCAATCCCCGACAAGCCCGGTGGTCATTGTTTTTCGCCAGATTTCATTTTCAATTAGTTTTTCGGGCGGCTGCTCAGAATACCCCTGCGGATTCCCTCTCCAGAGCGTTTGAGGTTCCTGAGGAGACTAAGGAAACCCATCCCATGTTGGATCCGGCCTGCCTCAGCGCGGCCGTGGGGGAGGTGGCTCCTACTAAGGAACTAGTGCCGGCCGCTGAACGAGCGAAGGTAATGCAATGGGGGCATTCGTCCCGATGGGGGGGACATTTCGGGTATCAAAAGACTCTGCGGCTCATTGCCAGACAGTATCAATGGCCTCAGATGAGACGGGACATTCTTCAATTTGTCACCACCTGTCCTGTGTGCGCCCGGATCAAACCGGTGATCGGGACCCCCATAGGGAAGCTACAACCACTGTCCGTACCGACAGGGCCCTGGACGGAACTTTCCATGGATTTTATCACCGACCTTCCCGGTTCCCGGGGACATACGGTGATTTGGGTGGTAATTGACCGTTTTTCCCGAATGGCCCATTTTGTGCCCTTGCCAGGACTTCCTTCGGCGATCGCATTGGCTCAACTCTTCATTCAACATATTTTTCGACTCCACGGGCTGCCTCTTCGGATTATTAGTGACCGGGGCCCCCAATTCACCTCGCGCTTCTGGAGGGCCTTGTGTACAGCATTGGGGGTGAAGACCCATTTCTCATCAGCATACCATCCCCAAACCAATGGCATGGTCGAGAGGGCGAACCAAACGTTAAAAGGGTTCCTACGAGCGTTTGTCAACAAACGCCAAGATAACTGGGTCTCCCTCCTTCCCTGGGCCGAGTTTGCATATAACCACAGTGTCCACTCGGCCTCGGGAGACTCTCCATTCTTCTTGGTATATGGACGACATCCTCGACTGCCAGCACCTTTCCCATCTAGATCTCCAACCCCCATGGTTAATGTGACTCTGGCAGATCTGCAAAGAGTTTGGGAAATGGCCCGAGAACAACTACAGAAGGCAGCCACCAAGTACAAGGTCTTCGCAGATCGGCATCGGAAACCCGCTCCCGACTTGCAACCAGGGCAGAAGGTCTGGTTAAGCACCAAATATCTCCGACTTCGGGTACCCTCGCGGAGATTAGGACCTCGGTATATTGGACCGTTTGCAATCCAATCTCGAATTGGAGCTGTGACTTATCGGTTGCGATTGCCTAGGACCCTGCGGGTGCATAACGCCTTCCATATTTCCCTATTGAAAAGCTTTCAAGGATCTCGATGGCACCCCCAACGGCAGGAGACCGAAGATCTTGAAGCAGATCCCGATCCAGAGTATGAGGTGGAGGATGTTCTGGATTCAAAGAAGCGGCGGGGGAAGTTATATTACCTATTGTCATGGAAGAACTTTGGCCCCGAAGACAACTCCTGGGAGCCCGCGGCAAATGTACATGCTCCAGAGTTGGTCAAAGCCTTCCACGCCCGGTATCCTTCCAAACCCGGGTCCGGGGGAAAGGAGGCATCCGGGAAGGATACTGTCCCGTTTCGGGACCTTACCAGTGCTCCCGCGGCGGGGAGCGATGGTCGGCGGGGGCCGCGGGCCCCGGTGCGGCAGAGACAGGCCGCCGACGGGGCCGGCACTTCCGCGGGGCGGCCCAAGGCTGGCAACCCGCAGGACCGAACGCCGGCCCCAGGGAAGAGAGGACGCCGGCCAAGATGGCGGCGGCGTCGTTGTCTCCCCGACCGGAGCTGAGAGGAGTGCAAGCCCCGCCCCCTTGCGCCGGATTGGTGCATGGCAGGAGGAACTCCGCCTGCGAGGCGGGTCCTCCAATCCCGGCCATCCTTGCCTGTCAGGGCTACAGGGATTGGCTCTTCTCCAGGGAGAGGATGGACGGGCGGGGGATTTAAACCCCGGAACAAGGAGGGCTCGGGGCTTCCGTTTCAAATGTCAGAAGCCACCTCAGAGACTGTGTTCTTCGTCCTGCTAGCCGTCCTTGCTAGCCACTTCAGAGATTGTGTTCTTCGTCCTGCTAGCCGTCCTTGCTAGCCACTTCAGAGATTGTGTTCTTCGTCCTGCTAGCCGTCCTTGCTAGCCACTTCAGAGATTGTGTTCTTCGTCCTGCTAGCTGTCCTTGCTAGCCACTTCAGAGACTGTGTTCTTCGTCCCGCTAGCCGTCCTTGCTAGCCACCCTCAGAGACTGTGTTCCTCGTCCTGCTAGCCGTCCTGGCTAGCCACCTTCAGAGACTGTGTTTCTCCCGCTAGCCGTCCTGGCTAGCCACCCTCAGAGACTGTGTTCTTCGTCCTGCTAGCCGTCCTTGCTAGCTACCTTCAGAGACTGTGTTCCTCCCGCTAGCCGTCCTTGCTAGCCACCTTCAGAGACTGTGTTTCCCCCGCTAGCCGTCCTTGCTAGCCACCCTCAGAGACTGTGTTCTTCGTCCTGCTAGCCGTCCTTGCTAGCTACCTTCAGAGACTGTGTTCCTCCCGCTAGCCGTCCTTGCTAGCCACCCTCAGAGACTGTGTTCTTCGTCCTGCTAGCCGTCCTTGCTAGCTACCTTCAGAGACGGTGTTCCTTTCGCTAGCCGTCCTTGCTAGCCACCCTCAGAGACTGTGCTTTGCAGCGCTAGCCGTCCCTGCTAGCCACTCAGTCGGGACTGTGTTGCTGGTGTTCCGCCAGGCCGGCCGTCACCCCGCGGTTCCAGCAGTCCCGCTGGCCGCCTGCAGCTGGGGGCTCAACCTCCGGTGAACGGCGGTCGCCGCGGGTGAAGATCCGGGGTGCGCGGCAGTCCTCTGAGGTCCTATGGGCCTCAGAGAACCTAAGGGCTCACCACTACCTAGACAAGACACTAGGCATTATTGTTACATACAGGGGGGCATGTACGTGGGTGAAATATGGGTAGCACCAAACGAAAGGAGTAATGAAGGTAGCAGGGCTCTTTCACAGAGGACGAGGAGACAAAACATTTAAATATCAAAGTCTTTATTATTCAAAAACTGTCAGTTCTTCAAAAACCCGACACAGTACTGTGTTTCGGCAAAGTGCCTGCATCAGGGGTCTAGAAATTAGAACATATATGAAGAAATATTTATACACATATAAGTCATGAAAGGATTAAATCATATTAAAAATAGATTAAATCCATAAAAATTAAATACTTGTAAAAATTTTAAAATGTGGAAGGGCATAATCGAAAGGGGCGCCCAAGTTTTCCTGAGGACGTCCTCGCAGGACATCCCAGTGAAGGGGCGGGGAAACCCGTATTATCGAAACAAGATGGGCGGCCATCTTTCGTTTCGATAATATGGTCGGGAATGCCCAAATCGCGAAATTTAGGTCGACCTTAGAGATGGTTGTCCTTAGAGATGGTCGTCCCTGATTTTCGCCGATAATGGAAACCAAGGACGCCCATCTCAGAAACGACCAAATGCAAGCCATTTGGTCGTGGGAGGAGCCAGCAGTCGTAGTGCACTGGTCCCCCTGACATCCAAGACACCAGCTGGGCACCCTCGGGGGACTGCAGTGGATTTCATAAATTGCTCCCAGGTGCATAACTCCCTTACCTTGTGTGCTGAGCCCCCCAACCCCCCCCCCCAAAAAAATATATCCACTACCCACAACTGTACACCACTACCATAGCCCTAAGGGGTGAAGGGGGGCACCTATATGTGGGTACAGTGGGTTTCTGGTGGGTTTTGAAGGGCTCACATTTACCACTACAAGTGTAACAGGTAGGGGGGGTGGGCCTGGGTCCGCCTGCCTGAAGTGCACTGCACCCACCAAAACTGCTCCAGGGACCTGCATACTGCTGTCAGGGAACTGGGTGTGACATTTCAGGCTGGCATAGAGGCTGGAAAAAATATTTTTAAAAGGTTTTTTTTTGAGGGTGGGATGGGGTTAGTGACCACTGGGGGGGGGGGAACAAGGGGAGGTCATCCCCGATTCCCTCCAGTGGTCATCTGGTCAGTTCGGGCACCTTTTTAAGGCTTGGTCATAACAAAAAAGGACCAAGTAAAGTCGCCCAAGTGCTCGTCAGGGACGCCCTTCTTTTTTCCATTACCGGTCGAGGACGCCCTAATGTTAGGCACGCCCCAGTCCCACCTTCGCTATGGTTCCGATATGCCCCCTTGAACTTTGGACGTCCCCGTGATGGAAAGCAGTTGAGGACGCCCAAAATCGGCTTTCGATTATGCCGATTTGGGCGACCCTGGGAGAAGGACGCCCATCTCCCGATTTGTGTCGAAAGATGGGCGCCCTTGTCTTTCGAAAATAAGCCTGAATGTATAAAGATTATATTAAAATTAGGTGGGATAAATAAATGGACTAAAAATATCATCCAAATTATATGTCAATACATGGAAAGGTGAAGACAAATAACAGAAAAAAACTGGATATCAGATAAATATAGTACATATATGGGTAGGCCATGGGCATGTTGCCAAGCGATGCACACAGCTTACAGAACACTATCAGTTGCATGCACTGCATAGCACACTTAAGCATGCAAGCTTATGCCAGCCATTGATCTACCGTAAGTGGGCATGCTTATATTTCAGTGCACCAATGTAGCTATGTGTTAGTATTTCTGTAATGGCTTAGGTAGGCCCTGATGCCATTATAGAATTGGCACTAAGTATGCAGCATTCTAATGTCTACATCATGGCTCTAAGTTATAGAATTGTCCCCTTAGATTGTAAGCATCCAAAGACAGGGAAATATGTAGTGTACCTGAATGTAATTCACACTGAGCTATACTTGAAAAGGTGTGACCTAAATCCAGATTAATACCTTTTGTTAGGTTTTAGGCTGAAACTTTGACTTGGCCAATTCAAAACATAAAGGAGCTCTTTTACGAAAGTTACTACATTACATTACATTATAAAAATTCCGCAAACACCCATTAGAACTCTATGCAGATCACAATATCAAAGATAGCCAGGCAAAACCTTAGAACTGACAATAAAGTTATGTGACATAAGATCAACATCTATTCAAACATTCAGATCAAATAGTCCTTGGTTGCAGATGGATCTGGCATTTCTATGACACTTTCATGGTCAGTAGCGAAAATTAGATATAGACTGTACTGTTAGTGGTAATTTGGTTTGACTGTTTTGCTCTGACCTGTAAATTATGGCGTTCTTTTCTATTGATTATGATTTTAGTTTGTAAACTGCTGAGACCTGTAATAGAATTCGTGGGGTATCAGGTACTAAATAAACATAAACATAGTATAAATAGGAAATGAATTCCAAATTGTCGAAGCCTAATATGCAAAGCTTGCAGAAATGGTAGTTTTTATTCTTCGGCTTGCTAGGGTTTGGAAAATGTAGGCCCGTGCATTCTTGAAAACTTCTTTTTTTTTTATTTTTTGGAACATTAATCCACTCAGCTAAATAAAAAGGAGCCAAGCCATAAAGGATTTTAAAACCTAGATAACACCTGAATTAGCACGAACTGTTAGCACATGACAGCAGTAACTGTTACCATGCTGGCATGAAAGCGTGCGCTATTTTACATGTTAACTGCCTGCTGCATTAGAGGGCGAGAACTAGGTGAGTTATAGGCAGAGAATGGACGTGGGCTACACTTTGCAGTTAGCACACGATATGTACTGTGCACTATCGCTTGTGCAGTTGCATGTACTGCCTCATCAAGGTGCACTTAGGAGGCAATTTTAAAATCGGGCACCACCATGTAGGCTCCATAATAATGTATGGAGTGAGTCTATTCTGTAAGGACAGTTACACAGATAAGTGTCCTTATAGAATACTAGTGTAACACAGCATCATCACATCTAAATGGAGGTGCTATCATTTATGACAGGTCTGCACTGACATGTGCCATTTAGGCATGCAACTTAGAATATTCTGTAAGTTGCCTCCCTAAATGTTGACTCCCACATGGAGGAGTAGGCCTAGTGGTTAGCACAGCAACCTGAGACCAGGAGAACCAAGTTTCATTCCCACTACAACTGCTTCTGACTCTGGGCAAGTCTCTTAACCCTCCATTGCCCCAGGTACAAAATAAGTACCCGTATGTAATATGTAAAGCGCTTTGATCTTAACCACAGAAAGACGGTATATCAAATCCCTTTCCCTTTCTCTTACCTATGACCCACCTAGACCGCTCCCTTGTGAACACTCCCTTTAGCACATAATGAAGAATTGTGGGTAGGTGTGGGGCTGCCATTTACACATGTAAGTGTGCCCTTATGTGAGTGGACAGCAATATTCTGTAAATTTAAGCGGCCTGTTTTAGAATGAGTGGTTTGACATCTTTAAAGTGTCAAAAGGCAGCAGTAAAATTATGGAGAATTAAAAGAAGTCCGTGCTGTCATCCAGTTTACACAACAGGTCATCAGACAGTTAATAAGGCTCTGTACTGTAATAGCACCTGAATCCAGACTGGGATGAAACGTTCCTTTTAGTGTCCTGATCACAAAGTAAGAACCAGCTTCTCTATCTCTTTCTAGTTCTTCAATGATACCAAAGAATCGATGGATTATTTAAAGAATTTGAAGGATACCATACAGAGGAAGTATAGTTGTGGCAAGACCAGCAGTCTGCATAAGCTGGAGGACTTGGTGCAGGAATCGATGGTAAGAATTTGCCATTCACATTCCAATCAAGCGCTTTATCATGAAGATCCAGTTTTAATAATATAGAATCAGTGTTGTTTGTCACAGCTTCTACCTAAAGACAGGGAAGAATGATCAATAGATTAGTTCTCTGTTACCTTCCTGAATAATTATTAAAAAAAGGAAGGGGGGGGGGGGGGTTCACATCTTCCACAGAAACACAAGCAGAGCAAACCAAGGGTGGAAGAAAACCAAATCCAAATGACCAGTCCAAACCAGGGAGTAAGAACTTCAGAACAAGTTTATTGGGACCCGACATGGTCCGTGTTTCGGCAAGAAGCCTTCCTTAGGGGTCAGGTAACATCAACCTTCAGCACAATGCCAAAAACATGGAGGTGCAAACAAAGCACGGGTGGGAGAATGCTGAATGCACAAAGTGCACAGTCTCGGGGAAACACGGACCGTGTTGGGTCCCAATAAACTTGTTCTGAAGCTCTTACTCCCTGTCTTGGACTGGTCATTTGGATTTGGTTTTCTTCCACCCTTGGTTTGCTTTAATTATTAAAAAATACATTGGTGTTCTATTATTGAAGTGACTGCAGAGTTTTTCACAACTGGTTGTTATGACAGCGACACTGTTTTTAATGCTTTTACTGATGATACTTCACTACATAAATATGTTCTTAGTGAAGGATTAAAAGATGGAGAATTAGATGTGACAACAAAAATTAGTTTATTTATGTATTGGGATTTATTAACTACATTTATGAAAAGATTCGCCCAAGGTGGTGTACAGCAGGTACAGATTTATATTAAACTTCCAATTTTGTTAACAGCATAACAATGGTAAAATGACCAAATATAAGCATAATTACAATCAATGAGGTAAACTTGGAAATGACAGTTTGAAACCGAGTAATAGGACTAACATGATCCAAACATTATCAATTTACTACTACTATATCGCCCATCAGGAAACTGGAATAAAGTGGAAGAGGATATCACTGAATTCATTGCCAATACATGTGTCAATTCAGACAACATCATACTAGTGGGAGATATTACTCTTTTCTCCACTGGAGGTAGCTACTGCCTCACTGTACTATGTAAGCCACATTCAGCCTGCAAATAGGTGGGAAAATGTGGGTTACAAATGTAACAAATAAATAAATAAATAAATATTAGCTTAGATCTGGACAAACACAATGATCCCAATACCAAAAGCGTCTTACATTTTCTTAATACCTGGAATTTTTACATTCCTCACTTACCAACTCCCAATCACATAACAAAGATCACCAACTTGACATTCTAGCTCATAGATTCACAGACTCCACCAACTTTCAAATATCTGAAGTCTCATGTTCAGACCATTTTAAATTAAATTTCACACTTAATTGGAAAGAAAATAACCCAAATACATTTATAAAATACAAAAAGTCTACTTTCAAAACAAGAGGCAAAATTATCTTTGAAGAATTTTGGTCCAATATCCAGATAGATACACTCCTCACATCTTCACTCAGTAATGCTTTAACCACACCTGGGCAACTTATGTACAACTGTGCTTAATGATATAGCACCAATGAAAACAAAATTCAGACCCACCAAGAAACTCTCACCCTGGTTCTCAGAAGACATCCTTAAAACAAAAAGAAACTGCAGACACCTAGAAAGATTATGGTCAAGATCAAAAACCAAAATGAATTGGGAAAATCGGAGAGAATCATTAAGCGAGTACAAAAATAAAATCAAAGAAGCCAAAACATCTTATTATGCCAAATATATTGGCCAATTCTCTCTAAATACTAGGAAACTCTGGGTTTTTTTTTACTAAAGCTTAGCTCGAGTTATCTGCAGCAGGGCCTATAGGAATAAAATGGGCCCTGCTGCAGATAACTCAAACTAAGCTTTAGTAAAAGACCCCCTCTATTCCCTAGTTAACAATCTACTAAATACACAACCCCCAACTATCTACTAAATACACAACCCCTAACTATTGGCAATGAATCAGCTCCTTCTGCTGACCAAGTAGCAAATTATTTTGAACAGAAAATTGTCGCTCTGGAATGACCTGAAAGGTTCTACAAGTCCAGTCACAAATCTTTTCAATATACCTGCCACATCTCCCAATTGCCTTCCTGCAGACAGAATATGGATTTCCTTCTCCAAACCAACATTAGACTCAGTCAAGCTCTGCTTACTAAAATATGCATCCTCTCAATGTATACTTAACCCATGTCCCAGCTACCTCTTAAAATCAGCTCCTGAACAGTTCCTACAATGCTTGCAATCAAATATAACATTTATGCTTTCTCATGGAATTTTTCCTTCAAAAAATGGAAAAATAATCCTAACCCCCATTTCCCAAAACCCACAATCCAGCTTGAATGAAGTTTCAAACTATAGACCTGTAGCCTCTATTCCACTGTTAGTTAAAATAATGGAAGGCCTGGTTACCCAAGAATTCATGTACTATCTTAACTCATTCTTGATATTACATGCCTGCCAATCAGGTTTCAGGTTCTCTTACAGCACTGAAACAGTCCTAACAATGCTTATTGCAAACTTCAGAAAAGAGCTAAGAAATGGCAAATCTTACAATTTGATATGTACAGCGTTTTTGATACAATGGACCATGACATTCTACTTGATCTGATAGATTATATTGGTATATCCGGCAATGTTCTTCAATGGTTCAAGGGCTTTCTCACCTCTAGATTCTACCAAGTAAAACAATCAGACCTCTTCTCAGTTTCCTGGTCCCCTAATTGCGGAGTGCCACAAGGCTTTCCTCTCTCCCCCATCCTGTTTAATATAATGATGGCACCTCTAGGTTATTTACTTGAATCAATTGGTTTCAACTGTTTCATGTGTGCCAATGATGTTACAATCTATGTCACATTTGACAAAGATATCGAAAGAAATCTTAACCAATATAAAGTCGAGCCTAGACCAAATGGAATCATGGGCAAACAATTTCAAACTGAAACTTAACAGAGAGAAAACCAAATTCTTAATACTAACAAACCCTCACCAACCAACTTCTTCTACTTTTACTGTTGGTAACAAAATTTATCCACTGGAGCATAATTTGAAAATCGTGGGAATAATAATTAATCAACATCTCTTATTTGAACCACAAGTATCCAGATTAGTGTCTAATGTATTCAAATCATTATGGAAACTAAAAAGATTAAAACCTTATTTTCAGAACACAATTTTCAGATCATTAACTCAATCCTTGCAGTCTATGCAGGACTTAAGACCTCACTAATCAGAAAATTACAAACTGCTCAAAACATCAGCTCATCATGTACTTAAAGCTGCCTGATACGCCAAAGCGACCCTGCTTCTACTCAAACTACCCTGGCTACCTATAAGTTCATGCATTACTTTCAAATTTATGGGTTCATTCACATCATTCACATCTAATATGCAAAATCTTATAGAGCTAACAACATGCAATGCTAAAAAATCATCCAGAGACTTTCTTGTATTATACTTCCCTGAATGTAATAAAATCAAATATAAAACTATACACAATGCTGGGTTTTCATACCAAAGTACAACTACATGGAACTCTTTGCCCAAACAACTGTTAAACTGTAAAACTATTGAAAACTTGCTTGATAAGATCGACCTCTAACAATAGAAATAGGTCTGGAGGAGATTTCAGATCACGCGCCAGTTTGGGTAGATATTGATAAGGAGTCTTACTTCAGAGCGGCATCGGGTTGGCGGTTTCCGTCCTACCTTTTCCATATGGAGGACTTCAAGTCTTATCTAATTGATAAATGGGAGGCTTACGCCTCGCACAATAAACAACATATCAATGATCCCATGCTCTTTTGGCCAGCTGCCAATGCAGACCTGTGAGGGGATGTAATAGCATATGTAAGTGCTCTTAATAAACACCTCATACAAGGTATTGTTGATCTGGAAAACAAACCTCATGCGCTTAGGTGTCAATATGCTAGATCTCATTCCCCAACTTTATTTGAGACCATGAAAGCGATGTGGGCAGCCCTGAATGGAATGATACATGAGTGCACTACCAAAATGCTTTTATATAAGAAACATGCCTATTTTTTAAAAGGCACTAGATCCAGCAGACTTCTAGCTAAATTGACAAAGACCTGGATCAAATCTTGCTATATCCCTAGTATAAAAAAAGTGGACGAGAGCACCGCCACTAATTTGCAAGAAGTTGCACAAATGTTTTTTAACCACTTTAAATCCGTATATGCAGCTAGGCCGCCATCTCCTGTGGGAACTCCTAGCACACTGGATTTACTCGAGGCTTTGGGCATGCCCACTTTGACCCCTGAGCTTGTAGCACAGATGAATGGCTTTAGCAGCAAAGGAAATAAAAGGGGCAATTTGAGCATTAAAATTATGTTCGGCTCCAGGCCCAGATGGGTTCACAGGGGAATTTTATAAATTACTGCAAGCACAACTTGTTGGGCCATTGTTAGGCTATTTGGATACGGTGGTGACATCTAAACATCCCCCCCCCTCAAATGAATGCTGCGCTCATTAGCTTGATTCCAAAACCAGGGGGTCAGCTCCCAGGATCTTCACCAAATGTCTAGCAGTAGTTGCAGCACAGCTACACAGACTGGGAGTTCATGTGTTCCTGTATCTCAACAATTGGCTGGTGAAGAGCATCTCGGAGGAGGGTGCTCAGGAGTCAATATGGATGACTATTTGCGTGCTTGAGCTACTAGGGTTCATTTTAAACCACCCCAAGTCCCATCTCCGCCCTGTCCAGTGATTGGAGTTCATAGGAGCCCTGCATGATACTCAGATGGTACGAGCCTACCTCCTGAACTCAAGAGCGGACAATCTTCTCGCACTAGCATCCAAGGTTCGTGCTTCTAAGCAGGTCACAGCTTGGCAGTTGTTGAGATTGTTGGGCCACATGGCCTTCACAGTGTATGTTGCGCCCATGACATGCCTTTACATGAGATCTGCTAAATGGACCCTGGCATCTCAGTGGTATGCCACAGGGAGTCTGGAAGATGTCATCCAGGTGTCCCCAGAGCTTGTACGCTCCAGTCAGTGGTGGACCATTCGATCCAATTTGACTCTGTGACTTCCATTCCAAATTCCTCAGCCACAAAAAGTGCCGACGACAGATGCATCTCTCCTAGGATGGGGAGCTCATGTAGATGGGCTTCACACTCAAGGAGTTTGGTCCTCCCAGGAAACAAATCTTCAGTTCAATCTCCTGGAGCTCTGTACGATCTATAACGCTTTAAAGATTTTCAGAGATCAGCTGTCTCAACAAATTGTTCTCATCCAAACAGACAATCAGGTTGCAGTGTATTACACCAACAAGCAGTGGGACACCGGATCACGCCCTCTGTGTCAGGAGGCCGTCCGGATGTGGAATTGGGCTCATCAACATGGCATGTTCCTTCGAACCACTTATCTGGTGGTCAAAAAACAATACCCTGGCTGACAGACTGAGCAGGATAATGCAATCACATGAGTGGTCTCTCAATATGGGCATTGCCTGCAAGGTCTTCTGAGCATGGGACACCCCCTCGGTGGAATTTTTTGCCACTCAGCTCAACCACAAGGACCCTCAGTTCTGTTCCAGGCTTCAGGCCCATGGTAGCCTAGCGTCAGATGCCTTCCTCCTCGATTAGGGGACAGGTCTTCTGTATGCGTATCCCCCCCATGCCTCTAGAGGGGAAGATTTTGTTGAAACTTTACTTCTGGAGTTGTCCTCCAAAGAACTGTGGAGACTGGAGTGTTTTCCAGTCCTCATCATGCAGAGCAAGGGGTCTCTTCTACATCCCAATCTCCAGTCTCTGGCTCTCACAGCTTGGATGTTGAGAGCCTAAAATTTGCTTTCTTGGGTCTTTCAGAGGGTGTCTCCCCTGGTCTTGCTGGCTTCCAGGAAAGATTCCACTAAGAGGTGTTACTCTTTTAAATGAAGGAGGTTTGCCATCTGGTGTGAGAGCAAGGCCCTACATCCCCTTATTTGCCTTGCTCAGACCCTGCTTGAATACATTCTGCACTTATCAGTTTGGTCTCAAGACCAACTCCGTGAGGTTTCACCTTAGTGCAATTAGTGCTTATCACCAACATGTAGAAGGTAAGCCCATCTCTGGACAGCCTCTAGTTGCTTTTGTCAAAGCCCTCTGTCAAACCTCCACCAGTGTCATGGGATCTCAACGTCATTCTCACCTAGCTGATGAAAGCTCCTTTTGAGCCACTGAATTCCTGCCATCTGAAGTACTTGACCTGGAAGGTCATTTTCTTGGTGACTGTTACTTCAGCTCGTAGTGTCAGTGAACTTCAGGCCCTAGTGTTGGATGCATGTTATACTAAGTTTCATCACAACAGAGTAGTCCTCCACACTCACCCTAGGTTCCTGTTGAAAGTGGTGTTGGAGTTCCATCTGAACCAGTCAATTGTCTTGCCAAAATTCTTTCCCTGACCTCATGCCCATCCTGGCAAAAGCAGCTTGTTTGTACACCTTGGATTTCAAGAGAGCATTGGCCTACTACATGGAGTGGACAAGGCCCCACAGACAGTCCACCCAGGTTTTTGTTTCTTTTGATGCCAACAGGATGGGGGCCGCCATCGGGAAATGCAACATTTCTAATTGGCTGACAGGGTAATGTCATGGCTCATAATGTCAGACCCATGGTCGCGTCAGTAGCCCACTTGAGGTCAGCCTCCGTTGAAGAAATTTGCATGGCTTCAATATGGTGTTCGGTCCACACATTCACATCACACTACTGCCTTGAGCAGGATACCCGATGCAGCAGTCGGTTTGGGCAGTCAGTGTTGCAGAATCTGTTTGGGGTCTAGAATCCAACTCCACCCTCCTAGGTTCGTTTTATTCTGTTCCGTGCCTCACACTCATTCAGATTGTATATAGTTTCAGGTTAATCTTTGTTTTATTCTCACTGTTGCGAGGCCCAGTTGACCAATGTTTGTTGTTTTTGGTGAGCCTGGATGCTAGGGATTCCCCACTTGTGAGAATTATAAGCCTGCGTGTTCTCGGAGAAAGCGAAGATACTTACCTGTAGCAGGTATTGTCTGAGGACAGCAGGTTTTATATTCTCACAATCCCTTCCACCTCCCCTTGGAGTTGTATCCTTTGTTATTTTTGCTATAGTATTAAACTGAGGGGACCGTGTTCTCGCGGTGGGCGGGAAGGCACTTGCATATGCGTGGTGGAATACGTCTAGCACTTCAGAAGGCTCTCATTTAGCTTTGCTAAATTCTGGACCGGGTGACGCGGATCAGCGTCACCCACTTGTGAGAATATAAAGCCTGCTGTCCTCGTATAATACCTGCTACAGGTAAGCATCTTCGCTATTTTAGTGAATTCGGTTAGAGCAGTCACCTTTTTCCCAGAGATGGTCACAAATGGTTAAATTGTGCTGAGTGTGTCGGTTAAATTGTGCTGAGTGTGTCAGGAGGGAATATTCAGTGGCTCTTAACTGGGCAGCACTGCTGAATATTCCTTCTGTCCACCATGGCACAAACCCAAAACGAAAAATTTCTGACTGCCCATCTCTGACTTCTTGGTACTAGTACTGACCCAGATATTCAGTTCTGGTGCTTGGATATGGCTCAGCCCTGAATATCTGGGTCGAAATTAGCTGGTGGCTTTTTGCATTTATATAAATGTTGACCACTGCTGGCCCAGTATTGACCTGAAAGCATTTAAATACATTTAATATTTAGCATTTAAATATATTTGAATAGATATGGCACTAAGGAGCAAATATTTTGGCCAATATTCAAAGGCACTTATCTGGTTAGCACATGTTAAAACTTTTTCATCTCTTATATTAAAATTTATATTCTCCTAATTACATTGTTCAAAGCAGATCATAGAAGTACATAGGACTGGTTTCTATATATCACGCCTACAAAATCAGCGTCAAAATGAAATTATCCTAGGAGTATTCTCTAAAGTACTCCTAAATTTAGGCATACTTTATAGAATAAGCCTAAATTTTCACAAGGTTTATAGAATATTCTGAGGGCTGGTACATGCGACTGTTATAGAATACTCCTAGCTGTGCGTGTAAATTCTAATTTATGCCAATTAGTGTCAATAATTGCTTGTTAAGAGGCAGTTATTGGTGCTGATTGGTTTGATAACTAATTAAGTTGCGCATGCAAATCCAGACTATGACTGAATTTGCATATGCAAATTAAGTTGCACTATATAGAATATCGGGAATAATGTTTTATAAAACAATGCAGTAAAACAAATTCAACCAATTCATTTAAAAACACTTCTATTTAAGCTATATCTGTGCTGTGAACAGCCAGGCCTAGAGCTTTTTTCCAGAAGCTTCACTGATCTTTTTGTAAATGATCTATAGGAAGTACACTCCATAATTGTGGACCTAGTATCAATCGTGCTCTTCACAAGTAGTAGATTTCCGAGCCAGCTGTAGTGAGGGAATCTCTAATAAGCCCTTATCCTGTAATTGTAATGTTCTAGAAGGATTCTGTGTCTCTGGTATAATAGCCAATGGTAGCGGCATTAGCAGGCTTAGTTGTTTGAATAGCAACAATACTTGCTTTAAAACAATAAAACCATACTCAACTGACCAGCTCTTCTTAAAATCATTGTCTCTGTCTAGGAAGAAAAGGAACAGCTCTTGCAGTACAAGAGCACAGTAGCAGGTCTGGTGGGTCGAGCTAAGGCAATAATTCAGCTGAAGCCAAGGAATCCTGACAGTCCACTGAAAGCTTCCATCCCAATCAAAGCCATCTGTGACTACAAACAAATTGAGGTAAAATTGTTTTGTTTCTTGAAAAACTAGGGCAAGCATTAGAAAACTGCAAAGATTGACCTGTTTCCAAGGTAAATTAACAGTAGTTTTCTAATGACATCTGTGTAAACAGTGGAGTTGTTAGAGGCAGGTGGCACCTTACTGACTAACCAGTTCACTGAGGAATGAGCATCTGACAAAGGAGACTCTGGTCCTTGAAAGCTCCTGCCGCAGGAAATGGGTTAATCTCTAATGTGTCACCTGCCTCTGTCAATTTTGTCACACCAGACTAGCATGGCTACTTAATGGAGCTGTTAGTATTAATTTGTACAAATTGATAATTACTCTTCAGCTTGATACGTCAACTGCTCCTTACTGACATATTAAAATGAGTAATTAAGTATCAAAATGATTGATTCTGTGCCTTCTGCAGTTTAACATCTGGTTCACTAAAGAACACAAACCTGTACAGCCATTTATATGGACAGGTTTGCTCACTAAATTTTGCTCCACTGGAATGCCGATTTTTTTCTGCATGGCTACCTTCGATAGGTGTTGACACTGTTGCAGAAGCAAGGAGGATAGACTCGCCTCGTTTTCCACAGTAGGAAGTCATGCTGCTAGATGGCAGAAGACTAACCCATGCAGTGGTGAGATAGAACTGGGCAAGACTGGCACAGGTAAGAGGTCCAGAAGGAGGAGTATGGCAGTGATGCGGGAGCGGCTGATCCACTGGGCAGAAGACACCTTGAATATACCTGGAGAAGGCTTTAGCTACCTCTACACACAGCCCCAAGAACAACAAATACCAGAAATTCCAATCCAAAATTCCTTTGGTCTGGTGTCACAGTTAAGCTTCATATGTAAGAGAATGAGAAGACACAAAAAGGAACTAAATATAGTCCAGAGCTTCAGAATCTGCGGTTCAGAACACTGAATAGACTCACCTATCCAGAACAAACTGGAGTAAATGAACAGTCTGTGACTTACTGGCTGAAGACCAGGTCCAGCTCTTTGCAAAGTATCATCTGACCCAAAGGCTTACCTCTGGATACTCAGATGTTTTCTTCATCCATATAAATGGAGATAGTCTACACCAATCTGTAGACTTCTTGTTTTTGCTTTTTAAATTTGAGATGGCTCCATAGTAGGCTTCTTGCCACGTGTATCCTTGGATGCTTTAACCTTGTCCATCTTTCTGTGGTTCTTGAGCCAGTGGGTCACATAGCACTGGACTAAATCTCTGCAAGCGTTACTCAGTATCCCTGTGTTGGGCATAGTGTACTGGCTTCTTCCAGATCTCTCAGGATAATAAAGAAATACTTCTGAACCCTCTGCTTTATTTAGAAGATGCATAAGCATTATTCCTAGGGTAATGGCAAAGTCTCATTTGCATCTGATCTTCAAATTGCAGCATGCTCATGCTGTTATCATTTCAGATAAGTATAGTGTGTATTTTGGGGGTCTTTATATGCTAAACAGCCTTACAGTGCATGTTTCTTCAGTGTCATGAATAACTGAAGATCCGCCTCTTGGTGGAAGACTGCCTAGTTGAGTACCTCAAGAAGACATTCTATGAGACAGTGCTTCATAGCAGCTCTTATCACGGACATCCTTATGGAAGACTGTGACCCTCATTTCTACTTTGGCACTACTGGGTCTCCTTCTATTGGTTTAAAAACATTATAATCCTCAGATGCAAATCCAAGTTCCACGATACCCCCCTGTATTTTCTTTGTAAAAAGAAAATTGGGATGCATAGGGCGTATTATTTATTTATTTGTTACATTTGTACCCCACATTTCCCCACCTATTTGCAGGCTCAATGTGGCTTACATAGTACCGTAAGGCGTTCGCCAAGTCGGTTGATAACAAATACAAGGCTATATTGTGGTCGAATGAGGTAGGTGTGTGTCAGGCACCATGAGGGTTGAAGGGAATGAAGATTGTATATTGTCCAGTACAATCATTGGTTATGCTGTGTTGCTGGGTGTGGGGATTTACAGTGGGTTGGTGGGGTAAGTCTATTTTGAAGAGGTTGGTTTTTAGTGATTTCCTGAAATTTATATGGTTATGGATTGTTTTCACAGCTTTTGGGAGTCCATTCCATAGTTGCGCGCTTATGTAGGATAGACACAACTGGGCGGTAATTGGTGAGATCGTTTGTGCTTTTCTTAGTGTCTTTTCGTATTGGGGTGAGTAGGATGTTGCCATATTCCTCGGAGAAGAGACCTTGTTGTAGCATGAAGTTTAGGTGGGATGTGAGGTCTGCTATGAAGGGGGCGGATTTAAGTAGATGGCTGGGAGATATATCCAGTTTGCAGTGGGTGTTGGCAAACCTATGAGTCGCTTGTGTAACTGATTCAGTGGTGAGGAGAGTAAATGTTGAACAGGTGTCATTGCCCCTTGCGTCTTTAGTAAAATCCTGTGTCCTGAGGAGAGAGCTACGTTCTTTGGAAGCTTTAGGCTTGGTAGTACCGGAGATTAAGGAGGCTTGACTTCTTGTCACACGTAAGAGGACCTTCTATGTGGTGGTGCCAGATCTTTTGAATAAGATTCCTGTAGCCTTGCTGGCAGAATGATGCTTACTTTTGTTTTAAATGTCTTCTGAAAGCACATTTGTTTACTGTGGCTTTTCCAGCTGTAAGTTTGGGGATTTGAATGTTGGTAAATGAAACGGTATTTCTTTGGAATGAATGGTCTGAGTTGTGTGGACTTTACTATTTTATTGTAGTTCTTTTTCTTTTTTTATAATAAGTGTATTGTAGACCGCTTTGATATTGAAAATATGTAGAGTGGTATGGTAATTTAATAAATTATAAGCTATATTGAAAAAAAGTACATTTGTTGAATGGGTAATATCTTATGGCTTAAGCATGGTAATTAGAAAAGGCAATTGGATTAAACCATTTGGTCCGCGTTGCATAACACAGTTATATGCCGTATATCCTTTGGAGAAAAAGCGTGACTTTTCACTAAAAAATTATTATATTAACTGTTTCCAGTTCTCTGCCACCTATTGGCCACATGTATTGTTGCAGCCTATTGGAGAGCTATTCACAGAACCTCGGTGCTCTAATTAGGCCAGTTGGGTAGAAGCACAGGGCTGGCGTTTCAGGATTTTATCAAGATTAAAAGGTGATGACTATGGTGACATGCAGTAGAAGAAAAGTTACACATGTGTTTTAATTTCTTTTGAGAAGTTAAGTTTTCCATTAAAGGGCATTTATACCACTGTAAAGCCTGATGGAGTTGGAAGGAAAAAAAAAGGTCTGGGCCAGATCTGTTCTATGAAGAAATCCATTGGAGGATAAGAGTTGGTTCTGCTCATCAGCCCCAGTGAGCAACTTTCAGGAAGTTAAGATTATGGTGGACAGGGCTTGGAAATTAATCCAGTGGTTGGACTTGACGTAACTCGATTAGTAATGTAAATCACTCTGGATCCTTGGAGAAGAGCAGAATAGAAATTCACTGTCTATTCTGCAGACAAGAAGAGGCAACGGTCACTCCTACACTTGCCCCTTGATGTGGTGTTTGGATTTAATCACGTATAGTGTTGTGTACAGTTCATGATTTGGGTGCATTCTTTATGTGGCTTGTTTACAAATCTGATGAGAGATGGTGAAATATATATCGTAAGTGATTAAGGAGGGTAGTTATTAGCCTATTCCTTTAAGATGGTGCCTAGGAGCATTGGATGTAACAAAAGAGAGGGAACAAAGTACAAACTAAAGTCCAAACAAAAAAAAACAGCACCACGGGCCTTTAAAAATGGAACACAGTTCTTTAATGAATGAGCCTTGACAAAAAGACCCGACACGGGCCGTGTTTCGGTGACTAGCACCTGCGTCAGGGGTCACAGTGATGACGTGGAAAACTTGGGGAATAACTCGAATATATTCCTCTACAATATATTATTCCTTACCCCACGTCTCATGTAGTAAAAGCTACAAAGCACCAAGGCACTTTCACTTTCTGTATCAAAATGGATGATACAGAAAGTGAAAGTGCCTTGGTGCTTTGTAGCTTTTACAAGTTTTCCACGTCATCACTGTGACCCCTGACGCAGGTGCTAGTCACCGAAACACGGCCCGTATCGGGTCTTTTTGTCAAGGCTCATTCATTAAAGAACTGTGTTCCATTTTTAAAGGCCCGTGGTGCTGTTTTTTTTGTTTGGCCTAGGAGCATTGGGCCATGTGTTAACAGCCTGATGTTCCCTGATGGCAGACTGATACAGCTCGTGAGGTTGAAATCAAATCAAATAGCAAGTTGCATTATTCATATACTGTGGGAGTTTCTAACCTATGGAACCATGTTACTAAAGGAGAGTCACTCCTGTGTTAAACTAATCTGCAGAGAAATGTGATATTAGCCCTATAAACTGGGTACTGTGACTTCATGTTTTGTAATCCACGTTCATAAATAACATTTGGTATCGTATCCCAACAACATGTTATTGTGTGTATTTTTATTTTATTGCTAATGTAATCACTTTCTTAGATGAGAATATTTTGTAACAGTATTTTCTAAAACTGTAGTTCACCATATTCTTATCTTTTTTGAAATCTAGATAACTATATACAAAGACGATGAATGTATATTAGCAAGCAACTCTCACCGTGCTAAATGGAAGGTCATCAATCCAACTGGGAATGAAGCAATGGTGCCTTCTGTCTGTTTCACAGTTCCTCCACCCAATAAAGAAGCCCTGGATGCTGGGAACAGGTATGCCCAGACTCAGAACATTCGACACAAGTATCTGATGCTTTTATTAGTGTTAGTACTATTATTGTGGGAATAATTGGACCCAATATTCAACTGGTGGCATTAAACCCGGAAACTCAGTGCTGGGCCATTTCCACGCACAACGTTCTAGGTGTATTCTGTAACGTTATGCATGTAAATTCTAATGCATGCAGCTGAAAAGGGATCATGGAATGGCCAGGTCCTGGGCGTTTCAAAGAACTGTGTGCACTATTATGGAATACACCCGATCTGTGCCTAAGTTAGATGCAGGTGTTTAGGCCTGGTTTTAGATGGCCTAAATGGGTGCACCTAAATTTTAGTCACAAGAACAGCACGTGAGCATATTCTGTTATCCATGTACTGATGGCAGTACCCAGTAATTAACTGCATAAAAAGCTGTCCTAACTGTGCCTAGTTAGTTGTTTGGGTACTGGCACTAAATACCAGTAGTAGCCAGTTATCTTCAAGGAACCACTGGATTCCCTAATATTCAATGCCAGCACCCAGATATGGCCCGGTACTGAATATCAGGGTTGAACCGCTGCCTGGCACAGGCTGAACATCGACCGGTATGTATATACATTTTTTTTATTTTTGCATTTTATTTTCAATGTAAACTGCCTTGATGAGTTGGTAACAGTGGTATAAAATGCCAAATGAAATTATGTGTTCTTATATGTTTTGTGGTGGGTCAAGCATTTTAACGCTTTGTGGCTCAGTCAGAGCAGATCTCTAGCCGGACTGGAGTGTAACGTGCCTGAACTTGCAGTTACATGAGATTTTACCCACAGATGCCAGATCCCCCTTGGAGCTCTATATACATAAGATCCAGCTCTGTGGGTGCCAGTGGGTGCTGAGCACCCCCAATATTGATCAAGCTTCTTCATTGTGTCCAGGGAGGAATAATTTGTATTGTGTTTGGCACCCCCAGTTGTTTCGAAATGTTGCCACTTATGCCTGTACACATGTACCCTGAGCCTGTTCATTAAATATTGCTGGGGAACTCTCCCTTCTTCCCCTCTAGGAACTGAAAGCTCTGCAGCAGCCCCAGTCCCAATGACCTGAGTGGCAGAGGCATAGCTAGGTTGCTTACTTTATTTTTTGTCTATTAGATTGTAAGCTCTTTGAGCAGGGACTGTCCTTCTTCTATGTTTGTGCAGCGCTGCGTATGCCTTGTAGTGCTATAGAAATGCTAAATAGTAGTAGTAGTAGTAGGTGGGGTGCAAGGGGAGCAGCAGCTCCCCTAAACGGGATTTTGAATAAAATGGCACCTATGCTTAACACTGATTCTTATTTTGCAAAAGGTCTGCTCCCCTTGACAATAAAACCTGGCTATGCTTCTGCTGAGCGGCAGAAGCCGGTCCTGGGAATTGAACTTAGGTTCTCTCTACAGCACAACACGCAGCGCTGCTCTCATTGTGTGATGTGTAGTGTGTCTTTTTCTTTTGCAGAATTGAACAGCTATTTCAGAGCGTCTTAGCCCGGTGGCATGAATCCCACATTAACATGAAAAGTGTTGTGTCCTGGCATTACCTGATGAATGAAATTGATACAATTCGGGCTAGCAACGTGGCCTCGGTAGGTAGAGTACTGACATGTTTTTTTTGCAGCCATGCTAGGAGATCAGCATTTTTACTTAAATGTGAGGAAAGGAGCTGCAAGTGACTAATCTGTGAAAAATACTCTTGATAAATGATAAAGAGGGGAATTATATAAAAGGGTGCCTAAAACAAATTTGAAAAAGGTGCCTATTTTAAGATTATTTTGTAAGTGTCAAATAAATTACTGTGGTAGTCAAAGATTCTTACAGATGTGAAAGGCAAAATCCAAAAACCCTTTTACTAACCAACAATATAGTGCTATTGGACCATCAGCGATCTCAGTCCTCTTTCAAAGATCCCAATACCACACTTCATCAGTCTGTTTTATGCAGAATTAGCACGTGAAAAGTAAAAGTGCACTTATCTTTAAAAAGGAACACTTGATAGCTAGAAAACAATGTTTCTGCCTTAAAGTAAGATCTGCTTCTGTAGCTTCCTAAATTATCAAAGTATGTAGCTGATTCCTCCATTGCTAAAATGAGGGACTATTTGATTGCACCCATTGTTGAAGAATACGTTTTTTAATCCACTAGGTTCACCTTACAAATAATTTATGGCCCCTACCTCTCACTCCCAAACCTCCTCCATGGTCAAGCACCACTTTCTCAAAAGTAATTTGAATATGAGACCCTAACAAAGAATTCAGGTAACTAATAAGCTCAGTCCAAAAGCAATGGATTTTAGGACAAGTCCAAAAAGCATGAAATAACATGCCTTCGTTATGTCCACATTTCCCATACATAGGGGAGTCAACTAACTTGGCTTTAAATGTTCTCGCTTGAGAAAAATAGGCTTTATGCAATATTCTATATTGGCAGTCCCAAAAATCGGCACTATAAGCTACTGAGGGGATTCCATTGATTAATTTTAAAAAATTATGCAATCTCAACTGATGATTCACTTCTTGGTCCCAGGTTTGCTGCGAAGATCCATAAACCTTCACGATACCTAAAGCTTGGTAAGATTTGTGTAGTCCAGAAATAGTCAACCTATCGTTATCCATGTCTGTATTGAAAAATTTCCCCAGTTTACTACCAATAGGATGGCGAAGATTGTCCTGATCCAACGTTCATATATAGTTCACCAACTATAAGTATGCAAATTGATTCCCCACAGCCTGTTGGTAGGAGCGGATGAAGGTCCTCAAAAGGTTTTAATGTGCCATCCTCCCTTAAAAAATGTATAGGGACAAAGCCTGCCCCCTCCCAGTATATAAAAACTTCACTGTCTAGACAGTGGTCAAAGGCTGCATTGCCTCTAAATGGGGAGTTGGTTAAAAACTTCTGGATGTCCACACCCCCCTTGCTTTCACTAAAATTCACCAAAACTCCTGGAGATTTTCTTCGGGTAGCTAGGTAACTTTTCATGTGGCACATGAAGCAAATAACTGGGATGCCAGGAAAGAAACAATTCTTAAATAATGCCAATCCAAGAGACTTCTAAACAACTTTTCTTAGAAGCCCCATGTTTTACTTGACAAGTGTTGCTTTTTAAGATAAGTGCACTTTTACTTTTCACTTGCTGATTTTGCTGACTGAAAAATTGCACAAGCTACAAAATTGTATAAAATGGACTGATGACAATTATGTGGTATTGAGATCTTTGAAAGAGGATTGATACATATCTGAGGTTGGTCCAAACACTACATCGTTGATTCATGAGAGGGTTTTGATGCTGTTTATTTATAAATGCCACACAGGATTCTATGTACTTTTTTAAAATTAACACCCAGAGAAAATGCAAATGCACAAATTTACACCTCCAAGGCAAGCATCAGGGTAAGACCATATCAAACACGCAACATGACCCTAAACTGCTTCTGGGAATGCCTACACACAGCATCCGTATAAATATCAAGCCGTCCCATTGTCTCTGTCTCATGTACCCCGACAAAAATTCCATATGGCCTAGGGAACAGGGGCAGGCGCTCAGGAAGAGCCTATCACAAGAGAACTAAAATTACATCACTTTGTAGTTCTATCCCACATAATGAGCACAAGACAGATATAAATAACAAGCACTCTGCCTCCATGAATATTTGGGGCAGAACATGCATACCTTGAACTAGATTAATGAACTAAATTAAAAAGAGGCCATGCCAGGGACATAGTTAGTTGAGGTGAATAATCTATGCCTCTAGAATTGAATTTTCAAGTAAATGCTTGCCTCTTTTTCCACCGTTCCTTTGCCTGTGGAAATGGTGGATGCAGAATTCTGCAGATACAGTTCTGTTCTTCCCATGTACCCTGGAACCAGTCGTAAAGTATCTGGAAGGTTTCTCTTTGACAGTCACTTGGCAGCCTAATGGAAGTTGCTTCCAAAATGACTTAATTGGGGAAATTGTTGATTGTCCACTGAGTTATTTTTTGCATCCCAAACACAGATTTCATTTTATCTATGCCTATGTTTCAGATAAAGACAATGCTGCCAGGTGAACATCAGCAGGTCCTAAGTAACTTAAAGTCCCGCTTTGAAGACTTTCTGGAAGATAGCCAGGAGTCTAAGATCTTCTCAGGCACAGACATAAGACAGCTAGAAAGAGATGTTAACGTCTGCAAGCAGTGCTACGAGGAGCTACTTAAATCTGCAGAAAGAGGTAATATCTAAGATTAGTCACATATTCTCTAGAGAGAGACATCTAGTTCTTTGGAGTTCTCCTTCATCTGTAGCTTAACTGTACAGTATGAGACCCAGAGGACTGGAAGCATCTGTCATGCTCATACCTGCAAACATTTTACTAATAGCATGATCTTTGTGCTGCTACCAAAAGAAGATTTCCAAAGTAATGTTAAAAATATGTTACCAAAATTAAACTAATGTTAAGGTCTAGATCCTGCCTACCTCCCCATATATGCGTCAGTGGCATAGCACCCCACTTACACTTTGGGCGTGGGGCCCCCCCCCTCCCAAAGTGCAGTAACCTGAATGGCAGGTGTGAATGCTCAAGCCCCCACCAGCCGAAGAGCTCCATGGCCTGACCCCCCCCCCAACCCTGTGTGAGAAAGTTGGCGGCCTGCTTTCCATCCATCAACATTGGCACTCCTCACGAATGCTCAGTTTGCACACATGAACTGAGCATGCATGAGGAGTGTCAGTGTCAATAAAGTTGACTTCTTTGCACTGGGAGAAGTGCAGGCCACAAAAGGTAAAATTTTTAATTGATGTTGAGGAGGGGGGGGGGGGGAGAACGGAGAAATGGGTGCCCCCCAGGCTACCCTGAAGCCCCCCCCCCCCAAAAAAAAAAATGGGCTGCTGGCTACATCCCTGATGCGCCTGTTGTCTTTGACAGTCGCTCCCACCTGGTAATTTTTTCTTCCATCTGAGCCCCTTGTAGTAGTCTCCTGGAACTAGTGTTAGGGGACAGAATGCCAGATAAAGACCTGACCCCTAGTGATACTGAGATGAAACTACTGCTAGGGGCTCAGGCAACACCATTTCGGAAGAGCTAGCTGCCTGGCAAGAGTAACTGGGAATTTCTCCTGCCCTCACTACACCCCTAGAGATAAATATGTACAGGAAGGAATCATTTTTTAAACACAGCTCAGGAGGGCAGATGCAGTTTTTTTTCCAGTTGTGGCCTGGCACTTTCCCCCAGATTCTATATAGTGCTCCTAGAGATCTGCGCCGAAATCCAAGTGTATTCTATAACAACGTGCATAAATTAGTTGGCTTAGCAAGCTAATCAGCATTGATAACAGCTCTTAACAAGCAACAATGAGCACTAATTGGCACTAATTAGAATTTATGTGCACAACTCGCTAAACGCATTCTGTAACACATGCAGTCAAAAAGGGGCGTGATTATGGGCAGGGAAATGGGTGTTTCAAGGGTGTTCTGAAATTTACGCACATAGTTATAGAATATGGCACAGAGCACCTAAATCTATATGCCAGGATTTATGCAATGTTTTCATTTGTGTAAATAGAGGTGCGTAGTTTTAGGCGCTAGGGTGCCAACTAAGCATATTGTATATATTGCACCTCTCTGTAGGTACTGTTTATAGAATATGCTTAGTCGGCACTGATTTCTGCACCGATTGTTTTTTAGGCGCCATATATAGTATCTTCCCCTTTATCTTTACAGCTGAGAACACGTGATATTCCTGGCCTCCTCCATGCAAAACAAATTTGCCACTGGATTCTGTACTTGCAGAATTCCTTCTGGTACTCAGGTCTAGTGATGTTCTCTGGAATGTGACCTGAGAGATAGTGGGGGTACATTGACACCGTAGTCTGTGCTTAGCTCCCGTTAGGCCTTTACAGAATTATTCAGCACTACTGGGTGGATTTGATTACAGGCTCCAGATGAGTTACATACTGGTATGGTAGATATTTGGATTTCCCAGCCCAAGAGGGATTACAATCTAAGGATGAATATTCAGCCTGTGGCAGTCAACATTTTTTTTGGCCGCCACCAGCATTATGTCCAGGCACTGGCATTGAATATCCAACTGTGTGTGGCTGGCTATCACTTATCTGATTATGTGTGATATTTAGCATATAACTGCATAAGTTAAACCAGATAAAGACAGGACTGTGTATTATGCGGTCCTATTAGTCCAGATAACTTATGCGATTAAGTGTTGAATATCCCCTATGTGCCTGCCTAAAATAGATGATGTAGAAAAACGCGAAATAGATATCTGTTGAGAGTTAAAAAGGCACCTTTGGTTCACGTCAACAGAGGAGCAAGAGGAATCCGTTTTCAATCTGTACGTCTCCGAAGTGCGAAACATTCTGCTGCGCCTGGAGAACTGTGAGGAGCGTTTGATAAAGCAGATCAGAACCCCTGTGGAGAGGGATGACCTGCATGAGAGCGTCTTCAACATTGCAGAACAAGAGGTGGGCTCTGGTTTTATTTTCTCTGTTGTTAAGGTGTTTCAGAAGCATTTCAGTTCATTGTATGTACAATGAGGATCTTTTGGAGTAAAAACAAAGGGAGGGAAAGACTGTGAAAAGTAGTAGAAATATATACCAGATTTAAGGTCAAGACCAAGAGAAAACAGGTGTGTTGATACCACTTTGAAACAGCACATCTTGTAACTAAGGGTTTCATTTTATGCATTATCCTGGAAGGGAAATGAATTTCTCTGGAAAGATCATGCAAGTAAAGATTTGTGGGCTTTTCCTTGTTCCTTAAATTTAGCACCTTTAGAGAAAAACTCCAATACTTTTGGTGGAAGATTTTACCTTAATATTTCCCTTTTTATAACTATAGGAAGCAGGTGAAAGCTTGGCTGTTCGACCAGGCCTTTAATGGAAGAAGTAACTAGCTTGTCAGAGTCGCTCACACACACACGGAGTGAAACATGCTGCACGGACATGTTTATCCACTGCTACCCTAGCTGAGATAATATTTAACCATCTCTCTGACTTCATGTGCACCTTTCTTTAAATTATTCACCTTTATTTTCTAACTCCTCTTACTCTCTTGTGTAGCTACATGTTCCATTTTTGCTTATACCCTACACTGTCAATTACAATGTTCTATTACGTATTGTGTTGACATTGTAAGTAGTGTGCTGTGCCATACTTGGTATTGTTTGTTGAATATTTTTACTGCTGTAATTGTCTGTTGCTCATGTTTGATTATTCTTACTGTACAATGCCTTGAGTGGCTTCCTTCAAAAAGGCAGTAAATAAATCCAAATAAATAAATGATAAAAGGGATTGACTGCTATGTCAACACTCTGCAAGTAAGTGAATTCATGGATATTTCGCATCCGTTTGTCCCTATATTAGCTTGATTCTTAACTCAGGTCCTTAAAATGTTAGAAATTAAGTTGTGTGTTGATTTAAAACAAATATTGTATCTTCCCAGGCTTTGAGCCTGATTTGTTAAGATGTTTTATTCCCCCTGTGAATTAATTCACACTTATTTTACTTGGCTTGAAAAAAGACCCAAACCTTTTATTAAACATTGGCAAGAAATCTCTGACAAGGTCCCATGCCTCGTAACAAAGGTTTTCTTATTCTGAAAACTCATTTGTTTTCGTCCTGATATTCAGCAGTATTGGCCCACCGGCAGACTAAGCAACCCACTGGTACTTTCCTTTATTCATATATTCAGTGACACTATCTCCTCATTCTAGAACAGTTCACTCAAAGTTAGGTGTCAATTGTGCATGTAAAGTATAGAAATAGTAACACTTACCTGTGTGATTGTTACAGGTACATTCAGACCACTGTAAGTTATGCACTAAAGTGCAGCTTTTAAGTGTGCTCGTTTATGTTAAGTACATAATAAAAGAAGAGAAGGATAAAACCTCCACGAATAGAGCAAACCATTATTAAGTTTGTTCTTATATGTGTTTTTAGAGCTTACACCCCTGAAGCAGGCATATAGCTGTGTCTGGTTTTCCCTTGTAATCAGTCATTGAGTATATTAAAGAATCATGTGGTTCCCATTTTCACTGTGTTGCTATATTAGGACAGACTGAAGGTCCATCAGTCCCAGTATTCTGTTTCCAACAGTGGCCAATCCAGGTTACAAGTACCTGGCAAGATCCCAGAACAGCACAATACATTTTATGCTGCTTATCCTTGAAATAAGCAGTGGATTTTCCCCAAGTCCATTTTAATAGTGGCTTATGGACTTTTCTTTTAGGAAGTTATCCAAACCTTTTTTTAAACCCCGCTAAGCTAACTGCTTTTGCTTCATTCTCTGGCAACGAATTCCAGAGTTTAGTTACACGTTGAGTGAAGAAAATTTTTCTCCGATTTGTTTGTTTTAAATTTACTACTTTGTGGTTTCATAGGGTGTCCCCTAGTCCTAGTATTTTTGGAATGAGTAAACAAGTTATTCATGTCTACCTGTTTCATTCCACTCATTATTTTATAGACCTCTATCAAATGTTTGCTATTGACATAGTGTAAGCGGGTGTGCCTAAATGCCTGCTTGTATGCAAGAGGAATATAGAAACACAGGAGATCTAAGCTGAATGTTAACTCTCATTTCTATTTTTATGATAACTTTTTTTGGTCATTCAGCTCTCTGATTCTCTTCTGTGGACCTTGCAGCAGACATCGTGCCTTCCTTTTCTGTTGCTTAGGGCTTTTGTAACATCAATTGCTCAGCGTTCTGTTCAAGACTGTACCATAGAACTCTCATCAGATACATTCTTTTATCACAGAGTTGTACAAGCTGTGTGCAAACTGGAAATTGATGACTGCCCCCTTGAGGGAAGTACAGGGTAAATGCAGAAACAAGAAATAAAAGAATGTTATGCTAAAAATGAATAGATCATAATAAAACTCAGAATGGTGCAAAATCTATGCACAGGGTTAAATCTCTTGTGGAGAAAACAGCTGCAGATTGAATATCTCTAGGTATTTGTCTATTTATGTGACAGATGAATTTTGTAAAACAGAGATCACAGGATGCATAACTAAGGGGCCATTTCACTACAGTGCGTTAAAACTTACCCCCAAATTCTGTATAATGCCCCTAGAGATCCGTGCAAAATACAAGCAAATTCTA
Source organism: Microcaecilia unicolor (assembly GCF_901765095.1). NCBI lineage: Eukaryota > Metazoa > Chordata > Amphibia > Gymnophiona > Siphonopidae > Microcaecilia > Microcaecilia unicolor. Next base: position 462,699,213 of record NC_044033.1, on the reverse strand, counting down.
AAACAGTGCATGTAAGTTTACAAACTAATGAGTGTTGTTGATAACAGCACTTAACAATAATGAGCACTAATTGGCACTAATTAGAATTTACACGCAGAACTCGCTAAGCGTATTCTGTAATGATGTGCGCCAAACTTCTAACGCATGCAGGCAAAAAGGGGCATGGTTTTAGGCAGGGAAATGGGTGTTCCGAAATTTACTCGCGTAGTTATAGAATATGGCCCAATGCGTGTAGTTTTATGCAATGATATATCAACTGAGCGTATTCTATATACCATGCCTAAATCTAGATGCAGATTATAGAATATGCTTAGTCAGTGCCGATTTGGGGTTTTTTTGGCGCCATATATAGAATCTCCTTAATACTTTCTCTCAGGGGGTGGCATGGACAGAGAGTGGGCCTGTGTCGCGTTCTCGAGGGCCTTGGCATGCTGTCAGGTCCTCAAGGCAGCATTGGAATCGTGAGCCCTTGGGCCCCTGCCGCGGAGCGGCAGAGGCAGGCAAGACCGTCTTGGAACTGGACGTCCGGAAGGACCAGACCGGAACTCTGGACTGGAAGTAGGCAACTGAACCGGCAGAACAGGAACCGCTTCACCTGTACTTAGCCACCTTTCCGCTAGAGTTGAGCTCTAGCGTGCGGGCAGCCAACAGGACTTGTAGGGCAAGGCCGGAACTGAAGATCCAGAGGACCCACCTCGGGTCTAGGAAACACGAGGGAACAATACTAGACTGCACTAAGTGCTGCACGCAGCCGCTGAGCCAGTCACACCAGACAGACTAGACAGACAGAAGCTTATCAGGAGCAGGGACTAGGGCAGACATGCAAGCAAGGAAGAAGGGGAGACAGGGAATACCCACAGGGCAAACCCACTAGCTAGGTCGAGGCAGGTAACAGGATAAATCCCCCAGAAGATACACGCTAGCTAGACAGATATAGGAATCAGGATACATAAGCAGGGATCCGGATAAGCACACAGGATATACAAGCAAGGTACAAGGTAGACACACGGGACAGAAGGTAGCTAGGCAGAGCGGAAAACCGGATAACACTAGCTTGCCAAAACCAGGACTCAGGATGAACAAGCAGGGACCAGGATGTACACACAGGATATACAAGGTTCAGGATGTGCACACAGAATATACAAGCAGGGAGTAGGGCAGGCTGCAAACACAGATGGGGAAACCCGGACTGAGCTGCAGAGGCTACCTCCACAGCGAAGGCAGAAGGACTAGCAACCAGGATGTGCACACAGGATATACAGGATTCAGGATGTGCACACAGAATATACAAGCAGGGAGTAGGTCAGGCTGCAAACACAGACGGGGAAACCAGGGCTGAACAGCAGGCTCCAAACACAGACTAAAGGCAGAAGGCTAGCAGCCAGGATGTGCACACAGGATATACAAGGTTCAGGATGTGCACACAGAATATACAAGCAGGGAGTAGGGCAGGCTGCAAACACAGACGGGGAAACCAGGGCTGAACAGCAGGCTCTAAACACAGACTAAAGGCAGAAGGCTAGCAGCCCACAGGTACTGGGAACCGAAGGGCACTAGCCCACACAGAAGGGCAGGCAGCCCACAGGTACTGGGAACCGAAGGGCACTAGCCCACACAGAAGGGCAAGCAGCCCACAGGTACTAAACAGAAGGGCAAGCCCACACAGAGGGGCAAGCAGCCCACAGGTACTAAACAGAAGGGCAAGCCCACACAGAAGGGCAAGAAGCCCACACAGAAGACAGGCTTAGAAGCAGCGCAGCAACACACTCACTAACCTGTCGGCCTCTGGGCATGACACCAGACAATGACACCATGCGAAGGCACTGACTGCAAGCACAGGCCTTCCTTATAAAGGAACTCACTGATGAGTCACCACCAGCAGGACAAAAGCAGGAAGTTCCTTGCCTCCAAACAGAGGCTTGACACACAGAGGAAGTGAGCCCACAGGAAGGACAAGCAGGAGCCATCTTGGATACTGGCATAGAGGAGGCGTCAGCCATCTTGGAAGAGGCATAGCCCACACAGGTGAGGTCCAGTAAGGCAATCAGCACACAGAGCCAGAGAGAAACTAAGACAGAGACAGACACAGAGACAAGCAGAAGCCAGAACAGCCACTGACTCCCAGAAACAGGGCAAGTATGAGGGTGGTCACGGCCACAGACGTGACAGCCTGGAAATGTTAGCCAGCTAGTGTGTTACACTTACCGCATGCCAATTGTCTAATTTAGGAGCACTTAGCACCTCCTAAATAAGAGGTGGTAAGTAGTCCAGTGTTAACTCTCAGCAGGTACCATGTGCTAATGGGAACATTAACGCACAACCTGCAATTTAAAAAATATTGGCTTGAAGAAGGGGAGGAGACTAGAGGATATGGCAGGGGGGGGGGGGAGAGCTTAGAGGGGCCGCTATTATAAGGCTTGGGGCGGCTGGGGCATTCTGCGAGTTCGGATAATACAGAGTCAAAAAGGGAGGGAGGTTAGGGGACTATAGATAACAACTTGATGACAGCAGGTACCAAGGAGATAGAGAAAAAAGTACTACTGTCTATGGAGAACAGAGGGATAACTCAGGCTCACTGAAAAAAAAGGGAGGTATAAAGGGGGGGGGGCAGAGGAAATTTGATGAGGATTTGCACAATAATCTGAAAGCTGAATAATAGTAGCTTTCAACTTTCTAGGATATGTCATTCAGAATGTTTGATTAAAAATATCACCATCAATAAAATGGTAAAATCCTAAATCTTGGCCAAAACAAAAAGGCGGGGGGGGGGGGGGGTTATGGGATTGGAATGAGTGTGGAGAAAATTGTTCAGAATTTGATGTTGAGATTATTACCTTGCTCTTATTTAGATGTTGTTGTTCTCACTTTATTGTAAATTGAGCTTTTGGTTGTTTATCCTGTTGAATCATCAATAAAAATTGTTGAAACATAAAAATATTGGGATCACCCCTTCTTGATGCAGCATAAATTCTGGGCATGCTGCACTTAAAAATTCTGCATTAAACCGCATTAAGGCCAAAACATAATGCACCTTAGTAAAAGGGCCCCTAAATAATTTATTCTTAAGCTAGTAAGATAAAGGTACTGCCAGGGGTTAATTTTTCCTATTTTTGTGTCAATATGTGCCTCTTGCTTTTTCAGAATTCTTCCCATAATTAGGGGCAGAAAGAAAAGCAATGCTATGATTGGTTAGTCAGTGCTATCATTTCTTGAGAACCTAAGGAATATTGCACTGAAGAAATTAAAAGAAAGCCCCGTCCTTTCTGCTTCACAGAAACTAAAGAAAGAGCTGGATCGCCTCAAGGAAGATCTGGGAGAGACCACAAAGAAGTGTGAAGAGTTCTTCAGCCAGGCTGCTGCTGCCCCCTCCGTGCCCACGCTGCGCTCAGAGCTCAATGCAGTTGTCCAGAATATGAATCAAGTCTACTCCTTGTCTTCCATCTATTTAGAGAAGTACGTGATAGCTAGTTTTATCATTAGCAGTGCACTGTCATAATAGAAGAATCTCATCTGCCTAACAGCTTGATGCCTTTTTATATGCGCTGTGACTGGTAAAAGGGGTGTGGCTACTTTAGGGGCGGGGTCATGATGACCCCACCCCTAAGGTTGCTCTGTATGAGTATTGGTACCTTTTTCGTACGAAAAAAAGCATTGGGTAGGGCCAGTTGAGTTTTGCTGGTCAGTTGGGGTAGGAATAGGGGATCATTGGGGTGTGCCGTTGAGGGTGGGTCAGGGAATGTGATTGAGGGGTGAGGTTGGGAAGTTGGGGGAGGGAGTAGGTTGGGGATGGACATTAGAGGAGTCGCAGGGTGGGGATTTGGATGTCAGAGGGAGGATTGGATGGTGTTGGGGGGGTGGGGTGGTCATGCGACTAAAAAGAAAGGGCCATGGCCATGCTACTGTTCTCCTGGTAGTACCACTACACTTACCGCCTCTTCTTCAGCTGGCAGTAGTGCAGCCACACTATAAGCAGTTGTGACAGCTGACATGCAGTACCAACCTCTGTGCAAGATGTCATAGATGGCCATGCCTCTGCTTCACTTCTGTCACGCCCACTAAGCTGCATTAAGCAGGTAGCGTAGATATTTGCCATGTTGGCTGTTGTATGTTAGAGGTTAGTGTGGGCTTGTGCTAAGCTCTAATGCATGGCAAAACCCATACTAACTGCTTTAATTCAGCTTAGTAAGCGTATCCTATAGTGTATGATAGTATTTTCTGTTTTATGATACAGGATTTTATGGTTCCAACTACTACTACTTATAATTTCTGTAGGACTACTAGATGTTACGCAGTGCTGTACACTTGAACATGAAGAGACAATCTGTGCTCGAATTACAATCTAATTATAATCTAATCAACTGAGATGGTTGTACCCTAAGATATTTATCCTAAGGGTTTCTGAGGTCTCTTTCTCCTTAAAACAAACAAGTCTTCATATTTGTGGAGCTTGACATGAACTGGTGTGTTTATTATTGCTAGTATGGTTTAGAAATAAATAGGGAATTAATTTTTCTATAACATAGATCCAGCAACAACCTTTTCAGATTGATACATAATAGTTATTTCACAATAAATGGTTTTGTTTCAGATTAAAGACTATAAATTTGTTGCTGAAAAATACCCAAGCAGCAGAATTGCTAGTAAAGCTTTATGAAACCAAACTGTGTGAAGAAGATGCAGTAACTGCTGACAAAAATGCCATCGATACCCTTGTTGGAACATTAAAGGTATGAAAGAGGCTGGATATGTTTGTTCAAATAATTTCACACATTTATAAAGTAAGGTACGTGTAGATTGAGAGATTCAAGTGGTCCAGTATGATTTCTGTCTGTCAGGTAAATAATATAGCTAATAGGCTTAAATTCAATGAAGATACAGGGATCAATATTTAATGGTGTTGCTGATGATAACAATTTTTACCAAAAAGCAATAAAAAGTGGCATTAGTACGCTCTTTAACAGGTCTTTCCTGTGTGCTAAGGCCATTTTACCGCTGGTGTAGAATGGCTGAATTTTCTATTTTTTTTTATAGGGCTTGTGAACCCTGTCAGCACCCATTATGTTTAGCGCAGAGCATGCCATATGTAGATTTTAAAATGATAGAATTGCAGTTCTCATTGGGTTATTTAAAGGATAATATATATTAGGTATTTATACTTCATTAGGACAGAATTTGGGTGGTCTACAGTTCAGTTGCAGCAGCAGTGAAGAAGCTGTTAATTATACAGATGCTGTAAATGACCACACAAAACTTATTAGTTTTGGTATTTTGTTGCATGTACAACTGTTTTCTTCAGCAATGGAGACTGGAAGTGGATGAGAAAAGAGAGGTGTTTCATGTCCTGGAAGATGAGTTACAAAAAGCAAAAACCATCAGTGATCAAATGTTTAAGGTGCACAAGGAGCGGGATCTGGACTTCGACTGGCATAGGGAGAAAGCGGATCAGCTGGCGGACAGGTGGCAGAATGTTCATTCGCAGATCGACAGCAGGTTGGTGCTGGCATTCTTTGCAGTATGTTCCACCTCTTAGTATCTTTTATGCTGACATTTGTCAGGTATTGATGTTGGATTTGCAGAAGGGATTTTTTGATTTAACTCAGCCTTTCTCAGCAACAGCTCAAAGCACGGTACATTTAGGTACAGTAGGTATTTTCCTATCCCTGGAGTGCTCACAATCTGAGTCTACCTGAGGCAATGGAGAGTTAAATGACGTACCTAAGATCAAAGGTTTATATTCCACATTTGACCTCATGGTTCTATGTGGATTACAATATCAAGCAGCTGGAAGTACAGTATCCAAAGTACAATAATACAAACTATATTCCCTAATGAATATAATTCATCTAAACAATGATCGTAAAAATTCATAAAATAAAAATGAACATAAGAATTGTAATCAGATTACATAAATTGGCCCAAACCTCTCCGGGGATATTATCATCTAGAATTCAGAATGTATCGCTGTTTAACTGCTAAATTTGAAAAATTGTACTTCTTGCATTGTAACTTACTGCAATATTTTTGTAAGCCACTTTGAGCCTGCTATCAGTGGGAAAAAGGTGGGATACAAATGTGATAAATAAATAAATAAGTATTGCTTAAAAATAAGTATGTTTTAAGCTGATTTCCAAAATGCATGTAATCAACGGCAGATAATAACAAGGTCTCTCTTGAGCAGGGACTGTCCCTCCCCGTGTTTAAACTTGTACAGTGCTGCGTAACCCTGGCAGCGCTATAGAAATGCTAAGTAGTAGTAGTAGGTCAATACATCTTTATTTAGCTTTGCTGCTTGGAATGAAAGTAAAGTATCAACTAGCTTTAATCTCTTCTTATTTTTTAAAGACAGATAAGTAAACAAATTTATACTGGACACCAAAAATGCAAAATGATTTATATATTTCAACAGTTTTTATTAATGGTTCAGCATGTTAAACATGAATGTACATTTCGATGTAAAATTGTGTAAATAATATAACATACTTATATGGAACAATCATTGGTTTCTGTTATCTAGGTTTTTTCCTCCCCCCCCCCCCTCCCTCCCTCCCACATTTTCTCCCCCCCCAAACCTTTGTGCTTATAAACAGAATATTTATCTCTTTGTCTGTACATAAACATCCAAATATTATATTAAATTCAACTAATAACTCTTGTTGTATGTTGCTGATTGGTTGCCTATCTTGATCCACCGAAATCGCAGATCACATACCTGGCCGTTTAATATTGCGGCAGTATCCTCTTGTAGACCAAGGTTAAAGATAATACAAAACAACCATCTATTTTGTGTTTTAGAAGCTTTTCTCCCCCCTATGCCCCCCATCCCTTCCCCCTCCTTCTCAGGTTGGTATACTTTATTAACTTTATTAACTTCAAAATGACCTGAGCCTCAGTCATCTAAAACCTTCCCTGAACTGGGAAATAACCGTAATATATATTGACCTCGTTAAACTAATGTCAGGTATGGTCTTGAGATCAGGGCCTCATCCATCCTTTAACCTACCTAGCCAAGACTCTTTCCTTATTCCCCCAAAATCCCCCCCCTCCCCCCCTCCCTTCCCCTCCCTGCGCATTGCTTATAGTCCAATTCCCTTCACTGGTCCCAGGGAAGTCTATTCAAGATCTGACTTCTCGCCTTAGGTGATATGGTGTTTATATATGCCCCCCAGATTGCTAGAAACCTCCGCTGCCTTCCCGGCGACAGTCCCGCTCCTCTAGACTCCCATGTCAATAGTTCCTGGAGTCTATTCCTCCAGTGCCAAAAGGAGGGTGGGCAATCCTCAGTCCAGTGGAGTAAGATACATTTTTTCCCCAATATGCAGGCCTTGCTGAGAAACAATTTCTCTCCCCTCGTGGTTCCCATCCAGAGTCTGGGCATACTGAATATAGCTCTTTCAAATGTTATGCTGATTGTGCGCCCCAACACCCTTGTCAGGTATCTACCAATTGCCGCCCAGAATGATGATATTGACCTACACTGCCAAATCCCATGAAATAAGTTTGCCTCCAACCTAAGACACTTCCTACAGTTCTGTGTGGTCAAGACTCCTGCTCTAAAAGCTTGTCTCTGAGAGAAATAGGCCCGATGGATAGTGCGGAAGTGACACTCCTGTAATTCTGCATTGTGAACTATGGTTACCCCACTCTGAAGAGCTGACGATATTAACTGTGTAGAGATGTTTCTGCCTGACTCTATACTCCATCTATGTGCCACCTCTGTCAGGTCCCGTTCCCTTGCAAGCCTACCTAATTTATTGTAAAACCAGGACACTGAGATTTGTCCCGCTGCATCTCCTTCTAATAATTCTCTTAATTGTCTCCCAAATCGTGGATGCAAAATGATTTAATAGGTGTAATGAAGCAGAACCAAAAATCACCTTATAAAACAAACAGAATTTTAAAAAGACCCTCGCCTGAACGGGGAGCCAGTAGACTTTTAAATAAAAGGTGATATGCTATCAAATTTCTTCCAAGAAAAAAAATTAAGTGTAAATCAGTATTTTGGATAGATTGACACTTTCAATACTTGCTTTGAACATCCTTGATAAATGACATTACAGTAATCTAAAAGACTGAGTATGAGAGATTGGACTATAATACAGAAATACTACTACTAGTAATCATTTCTATAGCGCTACTAGACCTACACTGCGCTGTACACATTATATGCAGGTAATTTCTTTGTCCCTAGAGGGCTCACAACCTATGTTTTTGTACCCAGGGCAATGGAGGGTTAAGTGACTTGCCCAAAGTCACAAGGAGCTGCAGTGGGAATTGAACTCAGGTTGCCAGGATCAATGCCTGCTACACTAACCATTAGGCCACTCCATGTTAAAATACATGATTAAGAGGTGCCAATAATAATAAAAAGCAAAGAACAGCATAGAGCAGAGCTTCTCAAACCACCCAAATGGAGTCACAAAACCCACAATTGGGGTGTCGACCTAGCTAGGTCTCCATTGGAGCATTAGTATTCTGCACTTCTGGAGGGGTGGGGGAGGGAGGGGTGTTGCATAATTTTATTTGGCCACTGTGACAGGGTTTATAGAACACTCTCCCCTCACCCTTAACAAAAGCCTCTCTAACTAGCCTGGGCCACCTTAAGAGCACTGATTCTGCCCCAGGAGGAAGTGAGCCAGGAGGGGCAGAGTCAGTACCTGGGAGTTTAAAAGACAAGGCCAGGCTGAGGTTAAGGAGGCCCAGGGAAGGAAGAACTGAAGCCCCAGCACATGCCTTTACTGAGCACTTCTAGCTGCTGTGATCTGGCTGAGGTAAGCCAATTTTTTATTTGAAGAACGGTGAGCCTTGTTCTGAGGTCTGGCTGGAGCCAGACCTGGACATACAAAGAGAGAAACTTCAACTTGTGTTGTGGCGTGGCTGTCACAGGCCATAAACTGTTTTGGGCCCTGTAGGCCATAGGCCCATGCAAACTCTTTTCCTCCTCTGAAGATAAGAGACTTTACTTTTGTTCTAGGCCTGTGAAGGAACAAGCCTCAGATGTAAGTTAATAAAAGCACTTATTTCATGTTTACAATCTTGTCCGACTGTGTTATTGACAGCCTCACCCAGGGTCTTACAGCCATGATCATGGGGTCTCTGCCTCAAAAAGATTGGTAAGCACCAGCATAGAGGATAGGGGGAGGTATAGAAAGTAGTATGCCTCATCTGTACAAATCCCAGGCTCTTGCTAGCCTTTATGCTGTAACTAGGGACTAATTAGTATCTGAGGGAGAGACAGTGTACATCCATAGGAACTGCAAGTACAGCAGTTCATTTTCACTGTGTTCCTCCTTGTTTTGTATACATCCTTCCCACTGATTTCTTTTGCATTCTATTTGTCTTAGGTTACGAGACTTGGACGGTATCAGCAAATCTTTAAAATACTATAGAGAGACTTACTTGGAACTTGATGACTGGATTAAACAAGCAGAAGAGACACAGCGAAAGATTCAGGAGGAGCAGCCTGCGAATAGTAAAGCACTGGCAAAGCAGCTTGATCAGCAAAAGGTAAATGTAGAGGCTTCTCTAGCAAAACCATGGCAAAACCTTTAAAGGTTGTAGAAAGATTTTATTAATTACTTTTCAGATGTGTGTAGTGGTCATTTTTTTTCTACAAGAATATATTGTAACTAGGAAACAAAGATGTTCTTAGAAAATACCAGTTTAGGTCAATCAAGAATGTAAACCCACATGAAGGCATTTTTTACATCCACAGTTTGAAGACTCAAGATAGAAATTCTTGAGTGGAGAGCGTATCATTAAGGAAAGGAAATAAAACTGAGAGTAGTGCACCTGTATTTCTGGCCTGCACCCTCAAAGCTTAGCTAATGGCTAACACAATCAAACATAGGGCCATGTTTAGTAAGCTGTAATGTAGGCGTGTTAACATTTTTAACACGCGTTAACCATGCACATTCGTTAACTGTGTATGCGCCTACAATATCCCCATAGGCGCCTGCACAGTTGGTGCACGCGCTAATTGTAGGCGCATTAAAAAGCTAATGTGCCTTAGTAAACAGGACCCATAGTATTTATAATTTGCAAATAATTACACAAGTAAACACACTTGTTACAGTAAAATAAGCAAAAACTAAGGAAAATTTCATACAGAAATATCAAGAAACCTCTTTTATTAGACCACTACTTGAGGGGGGAGGAGCCCAGAAACAAAATGGAGATTATACGAGGATTATGAAAAAGGAAAAAGCAATAACATGAAAACTCCCTGAAACTTAATAATATTCTGCAGATGGCGGCACGATAGGCTTGGCATTTTGTACCTCTCCTGCCGTTTGTAGTGCTTCTGTCGTTTCCTTGGTAAGAATGCCTCATACGAAGTGGAAGGGTGTTCTCAAGGCTATTCCCTCACCGGCAGTGTGGGGGGCCACGGGCTCTTACATTGCTGGTGCCCTGTCCTGTTTTTCAGCGCTGTGCACACTTGTTTTAATGAAATAGCGTGCATGGCGCTGAAAGCAGGACAGGGTGCCAGCAATGTAAGACCAGCACGGGACAAATGCTTTAACTGGCGAGGCTTGGGGACCCCCGTCAGCCAAGGTACCTTGCAGAGGCGGTACCTTCCAGCAGGGGTGGGGGGGGCAGAGGTGGTGGCGGGAGGGTGGCAGCAAAGAGGCGGACCAAAATGTGCCCCCCTGCCTTAGGCTCTGGTCCTCCCTCCCTTCAAGTTCTGGCTACGCCCCTGCTCACCGGCTTTGACCTCTTCCCCGGTACAGCAAAAGTTGGAGCATTTCATTGCCAAGCACCCTTCGAAGGAACTGAGAGAAGAGTGCCCTGCTGTGAGTGTGGTTGAGGAAGTGTCCATTCTTCTGAGTAAGAAATATCTCTGTCCCTTCCGGATTCCAGCGCTTTGCCATGTCCAGCAGTCTTTTCCGGTGGGCGGATTGGAAGCGGAAGTTGCTAAACAGATTACCTACAGTGTGGGGGGAAGGACCGAGGGTTTTGCTGCTGCGTGTCAACAATCTGGAACTGCCACAGAAGCGTCGAATCAAACAAGTTTTAACTCGGGGTGCACATATCCTTCAGAAACAATTAAGAAATAATGCGAGGAAGGCTTAAAATTTACACATTGAATTACATTATGTTTCCACATACATATACAAGGAAACTCTAATATAAACACTAGAAATGTATTCCTGTAATGTTGAATAGCTCTACATATACTGGAAATATATGCACATTTTGACCTAGAAACAATGTATAGTGACTGCAGAAAAGCAAGTGCATAATTTCTTCATTGTTCAGAGGGAAGAAAAAGGTAACAGGCAGTGTCCCTCTCTTCATTTCCTCTTCCTCCGAGAACTTCTCTAATTGGCATGTGATGTTCGATTTATCGAAACCATCTGGTCTTTCTCTTGAAGCACAAATTGTCATGCAGATTGTTTACCAGTTGAAAAGTAAGCCATACTGATGGGCAGTAGGACATGTGGGAAAGTCTTCGATACTTCCCAGATGTACTGCTTGAAGAAGCCAAGCAGTGGGAACATCAGTAAAGCTGAATAAGCATCAAGGGGAATTCTATAAGGAGCTGCCCAAATGTGCATAAATACTGCTATTTTAGTCATTTACACACATATATATGGTCACATACTCATGCAAATCTAAAGATTTCTATACATGTTAACAAATACACAGGCATTCTTGCAGAGAATTTTCTTAAAACGTAGACAACTGTTTGCAATTAGATCTTCTTTACGGAAAGCAGGCCATTCTTCTCTGTAAGTTAGACTATTGTAACTCTTTATATTCTCAGGTTAATTGTAAACTGAAAGTTCGCCTGCAGTTATTGCAGAATACAACAGCCAGGTTGATTTTTGGTTTGGGTCATTTTGCTAGTGTTTCACCTATTGTAAAGGCGTTACACTGGTTACCTATTGAACAGCGTATCAGGTTTAAAATAAATCTGATTTTTAAAGTAGTTTTTGGGGCCAGTGTGGAAGGGCTAGTGGATTTGCTAGAGATTCCTTCTTCTAAGAGAAACCTTTGTTATTGTAGAACCTTAACACTAGTTGTAGGACCTGAGCATTAGGCTATCCTAAAACCAAAAACATTAGATTAAAATCAATTCTTGAAAAATCATCCCCTTTTCAGGGGGCACGTCAGTTGAATGTGTTTCCTATGTTCTTGAAAACACAATCTTCTTATATACTTTTCAGGAAGATGCTAAAAATCTATTTATTTGAAGGTTAGGTCCAAGTTTGTATAGTGTGTCTGTTTTTGTAAATTCTTCTCCTTATTGTTGAGATTTTCTCTTATGTGAATCCTGCGTTTAGGAATAATGGTCGATATATAAGACCAGATAGAATAGAATGAAAAAAAGACTGACAGAACCTTTTCTAAAATAGTGCCTGATTTGGACATCTCAATTCTGATCTCTACGTTGTATGTAAAATGGGCCTTCGCATGTGGTTCATCTTAGTGATTCAGTCATTGGAAGTAGAGAGCTGCATGGGATTGGGGATTGTGGGAATCCTGCAGAAATGGAAGAAGTTGCCGCTGGATTCCTGTGGGAGTGTAGTCAAAATCTCTGGCGATGCCAGAATGAGGCTTGGAATACACTGAGAGAGGCAATTGGTGTGCCAGAATGAGGTTTGGAATGCCCAGAAAGGCAGGTGGAACACTAGACCGAGGCTTGGAACGCTCATTCATTGAATTGTGAAACTGACCCAAAAAACTAGGGAGGCTGTTGGGCTTGGGAGGAAATGGAAGGCTACGAGCGAGGAAGTAATAGTATCAACTCCTGCAAGTATGAGTCGGGAGCTTAATTGTGGCGATGGTTGGAGATGGAATGGATCTTAGTGGGTAAGGATGTGTATGGGTTAGATTCCAGTCGGGATAGGTGGGAATGGGTGAAATGTTTGTTCCTGTGCAACTCTTTGATTGGATGGAATCCAGACTGCCCCAATTTGACTGCCCCTATCGGACCGACTGTTCACTTGTCTATTAGATTGTAAGCTCTTTGAGCAGGGACTGTCTCTCTATGTTAAATTGTACAGCGCTGCGTAACCCTAGTAGCGCTCTAGAAATGTTAAGTAGTAGTAGTAGTATGTTAGGTGCAGATATGTAACAGTTTGTCTCTCCTGGTCGTTATTCCTGTGCTTAAAATAGAAATGTGTTTACTTTTTTACAGATGCTGGTTTCTGAGATTGAAATGAAACAGAACAAAATAGATGAATGCCAAAAATATTCAGAGCAGTATTCAGCAGCATTGAAGGTAAAAAAAAAATACGTCTGGTATCAAACTGAACATAAAAAGCATGCAGATATTTTTAGCTGGCATGTTATGGCAACTGTGCTAACTGCTGTCCTAACACTTTTTTCCCAGGATTATGAGCTGCAACTGATGATGTACAGAGCCATGGTAGATTCTCATCAAAAGTCACCAGTGAAGCGTCGAAGAATGCAGAACTCATCAGACTTGATTATACAGGAGGTACTGCCATAATGTCAAGAAAAACCAAAGCAAGTCCTTTTGAAGATAGTGAGGTCAATTTTCAGTAAACTATCTTGGGAATAATTGGAAAAGTCTGATCTAGATGTTTCAAATTATTCCTAGATAGCGCTTCTGAATATGCAAACTTCGGAGCAGAGGACTAGCAATGGTTAGTACAGTGGCTTGATAACTAGGGAAACTGAGTTCAATTCCCTGCAGCTCCTTGTGACTCTAGGCAAGTCACTTAACCTTCTGTTGCCCCAGGTACAAAAATAAGTATCTGTATATAATATGTAAACTGTTTTGATTGTGACCACAGAAGGGTGGTAAATCAAATCCCATTCCTTTTCCCTTAAAATATACAAGTATATATAGAATATCTGAATATCAGAACCTTTACATAAAAGATATACATATAGACCCTCAAATATTGACATCATACAGATAAATTATATGTTTGGTTCTGGTGGTCCAAGTTATACCTAATTTTTCCATGTCTGAGTCAAATGTATAACTATATATATAGAGGCTGAATATTAGTGCCTATAGGTATCATTTACTTATGCCTTTGCGGCACTGCCCTCAGAATGCCTCCATCCCACCCCTTAGAATTAAAGGGTAAGGAGGAGGCACTGTGGGTTAATCTGAAAAGAGCAAATGGACAATGCATTTACATTGGTGTGATATACAGGCCTCCTTCACAGACAGAAGAAGTGACTTAATTGAAGACATTCAGAGGATTGCAGTGAAAGGAGAAGTGATATTAATAGGTGATTTCAACATGCCAGATTGGGGCATCCTTGTTGCAAGCTCATCTAAGAAGTAAAGAGATCTTGGATTCTCTGTAGGGAGAGCTGTTCCAGCAGTTGGTAATGGAACCCACATGAGGTGGGGCCATACCGGATCTGATGTTCAGAAATGGGGAGAGTGTTTCTGACTTTACAGTGGGTGATCATTTGGCATCTGGTGATCACGGGTGGTGTGGTTCAAAATTAAGACGTGTTGAGAGGCTTTATTCAAAATTGAAGGTTCTAGACAAAAAAAATAATTTTGGCAAGAGTTTCTAGCTGGACGGGAACAACTTGTGGAAGTAAACAAAGTAAGAGGAAAAGAAGGCTACTTTGGTTCTCTAAAGTAGTAGCTGAAAAGGTAAGATAGAAGAGATTAGTCTTCATAAATTGCAAGGCATCACAGAAAGAAGTAATAGGCTACAATACCTGGAAAAAGCTAAAATCAGCTGGTAAAGTAGTCAGGCAAGGAAAAATGCAAATAGAAGAGATAGCCAGTAAGGTAAAATTTAGAGACAAGACGTTCTCTAGATATGTAAGTGATAAGCGGAAGAAGGAAAGGCAGAAGTGGCATTGTGAGACTCAATGGTGAAGGGGAACTACGTAGAAGGTGATAAGGATGAAGCAGAATTGCTCAACAAATGTTTCTGTTCTGTGTTCATAGATGAAGGGCCAGGAGTAGGAATGCAGAAGACAAATTCTGATAAGAAGGGTGTGTGGAAGAGCCTGACCAAATTTCAGAAGAGCATGTTAGTGAGGAGCTAGCTAAAGTAAAGGTAGACAAAGCGATGGGGTCAGATGAGATACATCTGAGGGTACTGAAGAAACTTAGGGAAGTTCTGGTGGCTCTGCTGGCTGACCTTTTCAATGCATCGCTAGAGTAAGGAGTAGTCCTGGAGGACTAGAAAGGACGGATGTGGTCCCTCTCCACAAAAAGGAAGTACGGAGGAGGTTGGGAAACTACAGGCCAGTTAGTCTTACTTCGGTGGTGAGTAAATTATTGGAAACGCTTCTAAAACAGAGGATAGAGAGGTTTCTAGAATCAGATGGATTGCAGGATCTGAGGCAGCATGGTTTTACTAGAGGAAGGTCTTGTCAGACTAATTTGATTAACTTCTTTGACTGGGTGACCAATTCAATTTAGGGGAGTGCTAGATAGGGTGTACTTAGATTTCAGTAAAGCCTTTGATACGGTTCTGCATAGGTGGCTGATAAATAAACTGAGTGCCCTTGTTTGTACAGCGCTGCGTATGCCTTGTAGCGCTATAGAAATGCTAAATAGTAGTAGTAGTAGTAGTAGTGGGCCCAAAAAAATCACTGGGCTAGAAACTGATTAAGTGAAAGAAAGAGGATGGTGGTAAATGAAGTTCACTTAGAGGAAAAGGAATGTTACCAGTGGTGTACCGCAGGAATCAGTCCTTGGCCTGGTTCTTTTTAACATCTTTGTGAGTGATATTGTAAAAGGGCTGTCAGGTTAAATTTTGTCCATTTTCAGATGATTCAAAATTCTGTAATATGGTAGACACTCCTGCTGGTGTGGATAGCATGAGGAGGGATCTAGCTAAGCTACAAGAATGGTCCAGAAATTGGCAAATAAAATTTAATGCTAAAAAATGCAGGGTCATGCACTTCGGCTACAGAAACCCGAGGGAGCAGTACAGTTTAGGAGAAGTACTTCTGTGTTCAAAAGAAGAGTGAGACTTGAGGGGGTGATCATTTCTGACGATCTTAAGGTGGCTAAACAGGTAGAAAGGTTGATGACGAAAACCAGAAGGATGCTTGGGTGCATAGGGAGAGGAATGGCCAGCAGGCAAAAGGAGGTGATAGTGCCTCTGTATAAGTCTCTTGTGAGACCTCATTTAGAGTACTGTGGGCAGTTCTAGAGACTGCACCTTCAAAAAGATATAACCAGGATGGAGTCTGTCCAGAGGCCAGCTTCTAAAATGGTCAGTGGTCTTCATCATAACGCTTATAAAGATAGATTCATAGACCTCAATTTATATACCTTGGAAGAAAGACAAGAGAGGAGATATGATTGAGACATTTAAATTTTCTGTGGCATAAATGCATATGAGGCAGGTCTCTTTCAGTTGAAAGGAAGCTCTGAAATGAGAGGGCATAAGATGAAGAAGGGGGTAGACTCAAAAGTAATCTAAGGAAATACTTCTTTACGTAAAGGGTTGTGGATGTGTGGCACGACTTCACAGTGGAGGTAATTTAGACGAGGACTGTATCTGAATTCAAAGGAGCATGGGACAGGAATGTGGGATCTCTTAGGGTGGAAGAGATAGCGAATGATATGGATGGCAGACTGGATAGTCCATATGGCCTTTATCTGCTGTCTTTTCTTTGTTTCTATGTTTCTATTATGGAAATAAATCTATAACGGGGCACCTAGCATGAGCCTATTCTATAAATAAATGTAGGTGCCTACTTTTCTTTACAGAATAACAGCATTACAGCGAAAACATGCCTATAAGGTATGCATGAGCATTTACGCCAAACATAGAACTGGTGAAAGAGTGTGCATCAAAGTTCTGGACATACATGTGAATCCTGCAGACTCCTCTATGTGCATGCCCATCTGTTGTATATGTAAAATGTAAGATATGCACATATTTACAGAATATCACTTAAGCTGAATTTTTGTTGTTTACATACATACAAGCACAGAAACTCATGTGTATACCATTTTTCAAATTAATTATCCCTGAAATTCTATATAGTGCGATCTAAGTTCTACACGCAAATCTGGTTGTATTCTATTTTGTGCATTCAAGTCAATTGCCTCTTAGCAAGCAATTATTGCCACTAATTGTCTTTAATTAGAATTTATACATACAACATTCTAAGTGCATTCTATGAAATGATGCATGTAAATTCTAAGATGCAGATCTGAAAAGTGGGTGTTGCCATGGGAGGGTTGTGGGCATTCCTAGAATTTATGCGCAGTGTTATAGAATATTCCTGTTGTGTGTTATAGAATATGCCTGTTCCATTCATAACTTAGGCATTGGCATTTACATCAGGTTTTAGTTGGCATAAACGGTTGCGACTAAATATAGTCGCAGAAAATGGGCAATAGGCGTATTCTATAAACTATGCCTAAATTTAGGTGTGGTTAATAGAATATGCCTAGGCGTATTTTTTTGGTGCCGAGTTTTAGGCATCATAAATAGAATCTAGCCCTATGCGCGCACTTTATAGGATTCCCTTCTAAGGCCCCAGATATTCTGTTAAGTAGATTCCCACTATTCCACAACCTGTGGGATAGTTGTGTCCATCAACCAACATGTGGAGACAGGTCTCATCTCAGTTTTCAATTCTCTATCTCTTTTGGCATCCATACCAGCTCCTCAATATTTTCTATCTCCAACAGGTAGTTGGAAACCTTTTCAGCCTCTGGTACTGAGTGATTGCTCCTGGTCCAGTTGGTCAACTGGTCCCCAGTTGAGCTTTGTGAGTGGCTTGAGTTTGCGGAGTCATATCTGGAGGTTTTAAGATCCTTGTCTTTGGTGCCCTACTAATTTACTTCTTCCCTCCCCTGTTTTTTTGTGAAGCTCTCCTTTTCCAGCAAAAGAAACCTGAAAAAAAAAAAAGGACAGGTTTTCTGGAGAGTGTGGGACAGAGTGTTAGTCCTGAGCCTTTCTCATCTGTGGTAGGAATAGTGGAGACTGTGATCTTGTAGGGTGCAGGTGGCAGTGGTAAGTCCGACAAAAGTTTGAATCAGAACGGCTTGGAGGACTGCAGGTTCTGCTTGATACAGGGGAGGGATCCTGACTCACTGTTTCGGACATGTTTTGCTGTGCTGTTGACAGTTTGGGTGAATGGCGACTCCCGTGGAGGTAGTTAAGTGGTTTTCTCACTGTCAGATCTTCCTGCCAGCGTTGGGGTTTTGTAGTGCATTCAAGCCGGGAATTCCATGGGACACAGAGGAAGCAATCAGTGGCAGCAAATCTTCGGATTTGGTGCAGCATCCGAATATGCCGGGGTCTCTTGGATCTCTGTCAGGGCCAGTGTGCAGTTTGATGCTGGAGAGTGCGGGAATGACACCATTTTGTCGGGGCTGACTGGCAGTGAGGAGCAGCTTCTGGCTGATTACTCGCAGAGCACAGCTGCCATTTTCCAGCCTCAGGGCCCAACAGAGCATTCAACTGCATCGAGATCTTTGTTTTTTTGGGAGTTTATATTGCTCTTACATCAGCCCTACTTACTGAAACAGGGACAGTTAGAATTGCTGCAGGGTGCTTCAGTTTCTCACCCTGCTGCCCCTCCAGCACCTAAGAGGTCTCATTTACACTTTCAGGAATGGGCAGATGAGGCTATCTCTGCTTCTCTCTCCTTATCTGATTTGGCCTTGGTCTATTCAGAGGAGCCATTGTTGAAGGAGCTGTTAGAGAAAGGACAGTTCTCTTGTGAGGAGATTGATGATCCAAAAGTACTGTGGTTGTTTCATAAAGAGGAGTTCAGTACTCTTATTTGTGAGGCACTGGCAGTGCTTTCCATTGAGGAGCCTTCTGCTTCGGCGTCAGAAGTTGCATCTCGGTCGATCATGAAGGGGTTTAAAGGTCCTTCTAAAGCCTTCCTGATGCTTCCAGACATTCAGAACCAGATTATAGTGGAATGAGTCTCACTGGACACGGGGCTGAGAGCAGGAAGAGCCATGGCTTGCCTCCACTCATTAGTTCCAGAGGAGAAAGATAAATTGCAGCTTACTGTCTCCAGTGGATATTTGCAAGGCGGCAGCATGGTTAACACTGCATGCACTCGGAAGCTAGTTTTGGGGGTTGGTCCTTCCATTAGTCCCTTCCACTATTCCAGAGGCCTGCCCGAGGTTTCTGAGATGTTTAGTCACTACTTAGTAATGGATCAAATAACGACTGTCACCTTCTATGGTACTTCCTGCATAGCTCTTGTTCTCTACAAGTTGTCCAGAGATGACAGCGGGCATGGTTGCTTGTCTGGTTAGTGTTAGGTTAACGAGTTGTTTAAGGTTGTTGTGTTTATTCTGAGTTTCTCCTTAGTTTGTCTACATAAATACTGATGAGCTGGACTGGATGTCAAGAGAGATATGTCGCAGCTCAGTTTTAATTTCTCTCTCTCCACCTGCTGGTAGATTGGACACAAGTATCCCATAGGTTCTGGAATAGTGGGAAGGAGTAATGTAAAGAAAATTATTAGGTAATACCTAATTTCTCCTTATCTCAGGTGCAAAGCTTTTTTAGGTTTAAGGTCTAGAATTGCCCCAGGGCAACATTTTTTTTTCTTTAATACCCTTGTGTTTGCTCACCCACCAGGGTAAAGAGTAGATTTTTTGGGATTCATTGCAATTAGAACAGTTTCTTAAAGGCCTTGATAAATAAATCCGTAGATTACTGGAGTAAAAAGATAATTAAACGCCATAATGTATTTGGTTAGTATAGTCTAATTTGTCTAAATTGTTTTCTTTTAATTTCCTAAGCCGTTTAGTATCTGCCTCTTCTCTTAATGTGGGCTAGTTGGTTTGATTGAGAATGTTTTTCTTGTTAAGTATTTCATGAAATTCCATTTCGGTACTTCTGCTTATACAGGTGTGTGCATTTCAAAATTTAAATAAAACATGTATGGAGTGTCTACCTCATCTGTTGCAGAAGAATAACTCTTTCCCTGCTTCACGGCGAAAATGTTTTTCTGTTTTCACTGATGATTTATTTTTGATAATTATTGGCTAAGTATGTTGAAAGTCTTTTTCATTACCATGTTCTTTGTGGTAGCTGCTCGTCATCATGGAGTAATTTTGAAATCTGTATTTATGACTTTCTGCCTTCCCAGTTTGTATCTATCTGTTCCAAAAATATAACAGCTCTGTCTTTCGTGCTGGTGTTGTATGAAATGCATGCAAAAACAGTTTGAGCAGCACTGTCTCTGTCTTATTGTGTTTCACTGCAGTTCATGGATTTGCGAACACGTTACACAGCTTTGGTGACCTTGATGACTCAATACGTGAAATTTGCTGGGGAGTCTTTGAAACGTATGGAAGAAGAAGAGGTAACAGTCAGTGGGAAATATTCTGACCACAAGAGCAATATTATGGGCTATTATAATTTTGATATTTTAAAAAATTTAAGGTGACTTCCTTATATTCTAGATCTGCATCAAAGTGGGCAGTGTGATTGATGGAGCTAATGTTTTTGAGACACATGAGGCCATTTTAAGATCCTTGCACGGCAATCACACATCTAAATAGCGTAAATGCTGACACACAGATTCAAAGATGACATCTTCTTAGTGTGGTTGGTGTGGCCCAAAAAATTAGCAGTGAACACTTAGGGCCCTGTTTAACAAGCCGCCCTATAGGCACGCTAACGCTAAAGACACCCATAGGAATATCTGGGTGTCTCTAGCATTTATCATGCGCTAAAAATGCTAGTGCACCTTAGTAAACAGGGACCTTTTACAAAGGTGCGGCAGGGTCAATGTGTGGGTAGCGTGCGTCCCTCTGGGGTGGCGTGTGCGCCTGGCAGAAATTCCAATTTTGGCATGCGCCAAATCCCAAGATAGAAAAATTTTTTCTATTTTCTACCACAGGGGGCGGTCCCGGCGGTACCTGGCAGCACGTCCACGTTAGCATGCGCTGCATGACTACTTACTGCATGAGTAGCGTGCAAACCTTTACTGCTAAGTCAGTGGGTGGCAGTAAGAGCTCAGGCTGTAAATAGGCGCTTGCCTGTTTTAATATTAGCGCAGGCCCATTTCCCAGCCCATTAAAAAATAATCTTTTTCCCAGACACGGTAAAAAAATGGCCCAGCACGTGCTTAAAAGACACGCCCACACTACCGCAGACTATTTTTTACCACGGTTTTGTAAAATGGCCCCTTAATATTGGTTGTTTTTTTGTACCTCATTTGAGACAAGTATAAGTGACAGTAAAATGCTTGCTTCAGCCAGGGCTTTCCAACAGTGAATGAGAGGTTCAGGTTACTTCTATTTGATTTTTAAGATAGGTGAGTTATAAATAAATTGTTAAGGATAAGAATATGCATACATTTAGGAATACAGTGTGAGAATTGAATTTGTGGATATATTTGTGAGAAACTAACTTAGAACAACATATTGAAATGTTACATTTTTATTTGCAAATGGAAAAGGTATTTATAAAGGGTTCCTTGATTATAACAGAGTACATTGTATAAACATCTTGCTTGATTTGATTACAGTTGCATATATAAATGCTCCTTAATGGACAGTTTTTTAAATGTAGTATATTCTTTATGAATTTGAAATAGCAATAAAGAACAAAATATTGACAAAACTTTTAACTT
Source organism: Microcaecilia unicolor (assembly GCF_901765095.1). Lineage (NCBI taxonomy): Eukaryota > Metazoa > Chordata > Amphibia > Gymnophiona > Siphonopidae > Microcaecilia > Microcaecilia unicolor. The sequence goes on along the minus strand of NC_044033.1, from coordinate 462,677,679 downwards.
AGAGAAGAAATATTTTAGTTTTGATGATCTATATGTGTGGTTTAATAACAATATACATACTCCTAAATTGTATAAAAGTCACAAAAAATTGTGTGTGCAATTTAATTGAATAAGGAGCCAATTTGCGCCAATAATTGAGATCTTAACAAGTAATTATTTGTGCTGATTTGGCATGGGACTTGTGGGTCCAGAAAGGGGCACAGCCATGGGAGGGTCATGGTTGAATCATGGGCATTCCTTTAATTTATGCGCATTGTTATAGAATAAAGGGGATCTGCATGTAATGTAGGCACGGGGATTTACACCAAGGTTTCATTGGTGTAAATGGTTGCGCCTAAATGTAGTCGCAGTTCCCGACACTAAATGTTATTCTATAAACGGTGCCTATTTTTAAGCGCTGTTTATAGAATAGTGCTTAACACATTTTTTTTCTGTGCTAATGTTTTAGACGTCATTTATAGAATTCAGTCTATAGTGTCCAATTTATTAAATACAATATATTCTCATAGCCATGTAATGGGAAACTTCCAAATGATAATTCAGGCCTATAGTCATGAAACTATAGTGTAGTCGTAAATATCAAGCCCTTTTCTGTTCCTTTCGTGGCAGGAGCAGTTGTTGGCTTGTAGTAATTGGCTTTGACACCAAGAGCAATAGAAGAGGTTGCTGATAGCCAGAGTAGCATCAGCAAGGGGGGATGCAGAGATTTCAGTAGAGCAGTGGTCCTAATTGTCTAGCACTGCAAAACTGCAGCAGCGGCAGGATGGATGGTGGCATTCGGTGAATGTAGATGGCTGACAGGAAAGTAAGCAGCATATAAGGATACATAACTTGGCAGTCTAACAAAATCACTCAATGAATTATTGCATTGCTTCATCCATTTCTCTTCTTGGAAGTAATATGTTATTACTTCGTCATGATGCATAATGGTATACCACGGGGCTCATTTTCAAAGCATTTAGACTTACAAAGTTTCATAGTTTACTATGGAGGGCCATTTTCAAAAGAGGAAAACATCTAAAAATGGCATAAAGTGCCATTTGGACGTTTTTCTTCCCAAAACATCTAAATCATTATTTTTTGTAACCCATTTTTAGACGTTTTACTGTGCAGTCCATCAGCAGTGCATCCAAATCACAAGGTGGTGTGTTAAGGGTGGGATGTGGGTGTTCCTAACACTTGGACTTTTTCTGCCATAATGGAACAAAACAAAAACGTCCAGGGCTAAAAATTGGACGTTTTGATCTAGGCCTGTTTTAATGATGACTAAGCCACAAAAAAGTGCCATAAATAACCAGATGGCCACTGGAAGAATAAAAGAATGAGCCTCCCTTACTCCCCCAGTGGTCACTGACCCCTTCCTACCCACAAAGATGTGAATGAAACAGTATATAACAGCCTCCATGACAGCGTCCTATGCTATGGCTAGTCCTTTTAGAGCAGCAAGCAGGTGCCTGGAGTAGCCTAGTGGTTGGTACAGTGCACTTTGGAGAAGCGGACTCAGGCCCACAATCCACTCTAACTGTTATACTTGTGGTGGAAATTGTGAGTCCTCCTAACCCACCAAAAACCTACTGTACCCACATATAGGTGACACCTGAACAGCCATAAGGGCTACTGTAGTGTGTATAGTTGGGTACAGTAAGTTTCTGGTGGGTTTTGGAGGGCTCCCCGTACAATATAAAGGGGTAATGTGAAGTCCACTGCAGTGCTCCTGGAGTGCCCCAGTGCTCTGTATGGCCAGTCTACTAAGAATGCTGGCTCCTCCTACATCCCAATGACTTGAATTTGTGGGTTTTTAACTTGGACTTTTTTTTTATGATAATCAATCTTACATTTATGCAATAAACATAAATCCACAAATCACAAAAAATATAAGCAATTATTAAACTTGAGGAAAGAAAAAGAAAAAAGTCCATATTAGTCCACAATATATAGATCCAAGAAAAGGAAAATACGATTCTTCTTTACATCAAGTAGGTAGAACCAAGAATGTTGCTAGCCGGCTTAACGCTATCAATCATGAGCAAAATCAGGAAACACTTGAATTTTTGAGCCAAAGAATGGTGAATTAGTGTGGTGGAAAAAAAGTTTGAAAATGTTATTTTGATCCAATTGCAGAGCAAAAGTAACTAATAAGGTGGTTCTCTGGACTTTTTTTTTTTTTCCAGAAATGATCACAAAAGAAAAATGCACTGAGCACAAAACGTTTAAAAAGTCTAATAAAATGGCCATTTTCAAAATAGATATTTTTTAGGTTTGAAAATTACCATGTTCCCCATTTGATTTTTGGACGTTTTTAGCAAAATGTCCAAATTGGACTTTTACGTGGAGGAGCATTTTTGATAAAACATTTATTTGTAAGTCTAAGTGCTTTGAAAATATGCCTCACAGAATGTTTGTGTGAAATTTAGAGATATGGCATTACTTTAAGCTTGCTGTCTGCATTTAAAGAATATAAGGAAGTTCACAACTGCAATGTTAACAGTTTAAATCCATAGTTATTTTCCTAGGGCTTTGTTTAACACAAAATATCTGGCTTTACAAGCTGGTTCAAGATATATAACATTTGAATTGGTCAGTTTGATTTGCCCGTTTGGTAATTAATCACCTTTGAGTGTACTGCTTCTTGCTGACTTTGAACCCTTAAAACTTATTTCAAATTCTCTGGTAAGACTAGGGGATTTTTAAGTTCTTTTGTGAGATTTCTGGGGGGTTTCTATATATTTCACTGTGTTTATTCTTTGAAGTGTTATTAGTTTTATTGCGTCCTGTATTACATGTTGTTAAATAAATTGACAGCGTATGTAAGTTTAAAATCCAAATCGAAGTGAAAATGAACTTCATTTTCACTTCGATTTGGATTTTAAACTTATATAAGTTTGTCAATTTATTTAACAACAAGAAATTCAGCATCCTCAGCTTTTTTCCTGTCCCCTTTAGCAAATATTTTCTTTCTTCAAAGAAATTGCTTTTCTTCTTCAAGTACAACAGGGTCTTAGTAATTATTATATAAACCTTAACTTATTTGCTGAGTTGTGCTTTCAAATTCTTTAGATTATTCTTCGGTGTACTACAGAATTTTCAGCCTACCTGAACATATTACAATCAGGGCTTGGATTTTAAGGCTAAAGGAACTAGGTCAACATCACTTTTTGAGGGAGTTGACTCACTCCTAAAGTAATTGTCTTTAAATGCAATGGTTCAGTGTACAGAAGTAAAATAATTAAGGGGCCCTTTTACAAAGGCGCAAATACGCTTTAAACACTAGAGACACCCTTAGGAATATATGGGTGTCTCTAGAGTTTAAAAACGCTAGCGCACCTTTGTATAAGACCCCCTAATTGAAGCTGAATAATGGCTTCATATAGGCTGTGAGAACATGTGACCCTATTGTCTTGAAGGAATGTGTTCAGGATATCTCTGCTTTGCCAGCTATTTTCTTATCTTTCGGGGAGGGGTTAACACCTCATGCACTTTAAATAACAGCATGCCTTTGTTGTGTACAGTATGCTGCCTATCTCTTTGGACAACACCTTTACATGATTAAATTGATTACGTTTGAGAATTTGACTCCACATTGGTTATCAAGTTTGCAAAAAAGGTGTGAATCATTTCTGTTGTGAACAATCATTAGAGTTAGTTAATGGGTTTGATGTTCCTTAAAATAACAAGCAACTTTGAGAAAAAAAAAAGCCCAGTTGTCTGTTCTGAGCTGTGGATTAAACTTCTCATTCCTTCAACAAATATTTATTGATTGATTGGGATTTATTAACCGCCTTTATGAAGAGATTACGAATTATTTGATCCCTTGCTTGGAAACTTTTTCTTCCTTAGTCTATAAACAATGCTTCTTGAAGATTAAAAATTTTCTCTTCTCCGAATGTGAAAAGTTGTATATTATGGGAATTTCCTTTGAGCTCTTCTGTTTCTTTCTTGTACAACATATATTTTAAAACTTAATTTAAACACATATTCTGTTACACTCAGAATGATTCAGGAGAGGCTAAATTTGGAACTTCTGTGAAGGTAGCAAGAACCTTAGTGGTTTTGAATTCATCAGGTTAACTCCACAGAAAACCTACAAGAAACTGAGATGCCCCACTCTGATTCAGTAAGTAGGAATTAAAAAAGGAGAAGGTGGTGTTTATTCTTGTACACCTAAAGGAATCAAATCAGATGTAATATTGGTACTTCTACTACAAATCATTTCTACAGCGCTACCAGTCGTACGCAGCGCTTCACAATTGAACATGAAGAAAAGACAGTCCCTGCTCAAAAGAGCTTACAATCTGCAGGAAGAAGAATGCCCGAACAGAAGATGAAATCCATTGCAATACTTTGATAATGTTTATCAGACATACAGAGACGACCAAACAAGATGCAGAAGGCATCATAAGTGATGCAGTTTTATTTAATATCTATATATACAGGGGTAAATGTCATAGGGGCCCTTTTATAAAGGCATGCTGAAAAATGGTCTGCGGTAGTGTAGAAATGTTTTTTGGGCCACCCAGAATCATTTTTCAGTGCACTTGTAAAAAATGCCTTTAAATTTTTTTTTACTGTAAATAGACGTGCAGCAAATGAAAATTGCCACGCGTACATTTTGGGTCTGAGACCTTAACCACCAGCCATTGACCTAGCAGTAAGGTCTCACGTGGTAACCGGGCAGTAATGGTCTACCAGCGTAGAATGAAGATTAACACCCCATTACTGCCCGCGTGCCAGAAAATAAAAATATTTTCTGGCGCTCCTAGCAGACGCTCATCACAAATGAAATTACCGCAAGGGCCACGCGGTAGCTGGGTGGTAACTCAAAACTGACATGTGTTGAGCGTGCGTAGGTACCTACACAGCTTAGTAAAAGGGCCCCGTAGTGTTTGAGTCGATTATAAATCAGCAAAAGCATCAGGAAATAGACAGGTGACAGGAAAGGATGCAACCTGGTTACCTGAGGAATTCATGAAAACAGGGCAGGAGTTAATGAAAAAGGAATGGAATGTTTTAAATAGTGAAACAGAAGAAGCACTGGTCACTGGTCCGAACCAGTTTCTTATGAGGGTAAGTGAATTTTAACCACTCAAAAGTATGCACAGACTTTAACACTATGCCGATGCTCAGAACTCACTCGATAAAGCCAACAGCACAGACCCCATACCACTGGAACAGCACAGAAAACTAGCTTGCCAATGCTGAAAGGAAATAGTTTTCAAATTATATGTGCTCAGTAAAAGCAAAAGCAAGGGGGTAAGCTCAGCTCTTGTGTCCATGCACGAGGCAAACCCAAAAGCGAATCATACATTAGCGTCTGTTTTCTACACCTTTTCAATATAAGCTGTTCATTTTTTTTTAACTTGGAAAGCTTATATTTAAGAGCAGGAAACAGGCGCCAATGTGTGCTTTCACTTTTGGGTTTACTGGGACTCGCGCACATTTATTTCTTAGTACCGGTGCTTACAGGCTTGCATGGGCTTCCTTCCACTTCCAAAAGAAAGAAAGACTGGTGAGAAATTCTGTCTTCAACACCCTAATGCCTCCTCTGAACTGGCATTAGGTTTTCAGTGGTAAGGGCAGTTTTGTATTGTGCGCTGTTCTTTGAGCATTGATAGGGAATAGGAAGTGACCTCATTAACATCCGTTTGACTGCACGTGCATGCTGTTTGTGCTTATCTTTGGCGTGCACATAGTCTCTTGTGCTAGAGCCTTCTGAGCATTCTGAGCTCATTAATTGCGGAGCTAGTCCGAAACTAATTGTCTCTAGCTCCGACATTTTGTTTTGAGAACTGGCCTGTATGTTATGGCACGTACTGTTGTTTTAATGTTTTTTACTACTATAATCATGTATTGCCTTTGTCCAGGATATTCTGAACATTGCCTTAAGTGAATTTCCTCAAAAAGGTGGTAAATAAAGCTTTATAAATAAATAAATAAAGCCAAAAATAAAAGCCAGAGTTCCACTCCACCCCATTTCAGTCACTTACGATATGTAAGAATGCTATTATGAAAGGTATATGTTACAACAAAAAACATCTCCATTTTATTGAAAAAAAATTTTAAAATAAGGATTGAATAAATGCACTGAAAGCTTTGCTGAAGTAATAGCTGAACAACCTGGATTTGCTCTAAACTTATCAACTAGAATTGAATTGAACTGAATACCTGCAGGGTTGACCAGAACTTGATCCATAAATACATTAACCACGGACATCCAATCAAAAAATATAAGAGCGTTCCAGATCAGGATATGAAATAAGATTGGTTGATGTATTCTTTTTATGGTCCTATCACTGGCTATCTGTTGAACAATCCAAGACCGGTAAAAAGTCACTGTTCTCTAATATGTTCCAAGTTGTCTACCATTTTATATTTAGGGGCCCTTTTACAAAGGTGTGGGAAGGCTAATGCGTGGGTAGTGCTCGCTCAATTGGCACTATCACTGGGGTAGCACGTGCACCCTGTGGTAATTCCACGGCGCATGCTGCATTGTTACTGTATGGCATGTGCGCCCTTACCGCTAGGTAAATGGGTGGCGGTAAGGGCTCAGGCCATAAATAGGCACGCGCTAGTTTTAATATTAGCGTAGGCCCATTTCCCGGCCCATTAAAAAATAGCCTTTTTCCCATCCATGGTAAAAAATGGCCCAGCGTTCACCTAAAAGACTAGTCCACACTACTGCAGGCCACTTTTTACGGCGGCTTTGTAAAACGACCCCTTAGTTACATAAGTTGTAAGTGTTGGCTCTGGAAAGTTTATCTGAACCTTTGATGTTAGTGTCTGATGCATTCCTAGGTGCAATCTTTTAAGTGTATCTTTTCTGGGAGGAATAAATATCAGATTTAACACAAGCAATTTGTTCATAGATCTTTACCATGTAAGATCCATAAAATCACAATGAGATGCTTCATTCTTAATTTTCACATTTACACACTGGGAAAAAAATCTTTTATAATAGGATTTTTACTTGTAATGTGTATTTATGACTATATAATAAAAGGCTGGTTCAGAAAGTAGACTTTTATGTTTCCCAATTCATTTAACCACACAATGGTAGTTGTTCTGTACTTAAAATCTCTAAAAGTGAAAACACAGGGCGAAGAGCTGCCTTTGCATTAGTAACTTCCGTAACTTAAATAACTGTAATGGATTCAGGTAAGAATATCAACAGACTGATTTACTAAGCTTTTCTTCCTAATAGATACAAATGTCTTCAGCGAATCAGGTTCTAGAAGAATAAAATGCTGATGTTAAATATGCATTCCAGTCCTTTCTCATCTACAAATAAACAACCTATCAATGTTTCATATCCCTGAAATATTTTTCTTATTGCTCTAACGACTCCAAAAATACTGGGTTTTAGTTCAGTCATTGCATTTTTTTTCTAATCACATGGAGTTTTTAAAAACACATTTATTTTCATGCATATCTCACCAAGATGTGGTGCAAGCCACTTCCTGGTTCTTTTCATTATTAACTCCTAAAAAGCAATAAGGTTTTCCTGCTCTCCTACTGCTCCATGGAGTCCTATGTAAGGGTGTTGTCTGCATTGCCTTTTCTATAATTGGTTGTTGGTTTTACAAAGCTTATGGTGAGAAAGAGGTGGTGGGTAATCCCTGGTCTTGCTCTTTTGAAGTACTGAGTATGGTAAGTCATTCGAACTATTTCTCTAAAAAGGTTACACCAGTTGTGTCTAAATGGTGCATTAAAAAAAAAAAAAACTTTGAATCTGTCCTGTTTTATTTTACTGTAGATTAGAAAGGTTAAGGAGGCCTCTGCAAGTGCAGCATATCCAGATTTGCTGGAGCAACAAAAGACGTCAGCAGTGGAGACTAAGAAACTAATGGAAAAGATACATGAGCTTGAGAAAAGGTTAGACGAGGTAAAAAAGCAAAAGCAGCTGGTAGAGCAGGAGCTTCCCAGAGTGAAAGCCAGTGCTGAGAGTGAGCTGAAGAAGCAGCAGAAGATTATAGATGACATAAGCTTCCAGAAAACAAAGGCTGAGTATGAGTCAAACCAGTTTCGCATAGAGCTTGAGAATACAGTGAAACAAAAAGCCTCAGCAGAGCAACAGTTAGAACATGTAAAACAGCTTACTTTGCAGGCAGAGGCCAAACGGACAGCAGTAGAGGATAAACTCAGGGTCTTCAGGACTCAGATAGAAGAAAGCACCATTTCTAGAAGGAAGTTGGAAGAACACCTTAAAAAGAAAGACACAAATCTTCAAGATTTAGAAAATCAGAAAAACACACTGATGGGAGAGCTAAGGAAAAAAGCAGAGATTGAGGAGGAGCTTTTGAAACAGATAAAACAGATGGAACAAGATCTTGAGTTCCAGAGGATGCTATCTGAAACGCAACTTCAAGACAAGATTGAAGTTGGTTCTAGAAGGCAAATTTCTGAAGCAAGATATTCATTGAATATGAACACGGAAACTCTGCTGCCAACACGAACATCAGCGCATGAAGTTTATTATAAAATTGATTCACAAATTAAAGGCTTTCCAAATGATCAAGATTTACAAAAAATCGAGGTTCTACAACAACAAATTGATGAACTGACTGAAGCCAAAAGGAAAGCTGAAAAAGAAATAAAAGAATTAAAACTGGAAGTGAATTCTGTTCAGCTACAAAAAACTGAAGCAGAAGAGAAGGCTTATCAACTGAAGAACCAATTGGAAGATACCAATAACAAAATGAAACAAATGAATGTGGAATCGGAGTACAAAACTCTGACAGAACAAAGTTATATGCTGCAACTGAGGGGACTTGATAGGAAGGAGGTAACTGATTTTGAGATTAAAATGAATTTTCAGGAAGAATTACAATCCCTTCAACAGGAGAAGCTTTCATTGGGTCAAAAAATACAGATGCAGACAACTGAGTTGATTGATTTAAGAGAGAAGGTTAAAACTCAGCAGGAGCAGCTCCTGCAAAGAGAAAAGTCTGACCAAAGTAGTCATCAGAAAATATTGTTTATGGAGGAAGAAATAGCAAAGAAAAAAAATGAAGTAGGAGAGTTAAAGAGGAAAGTGGATGAGTTTACTAGATCTCAAACAAAAGCTGAAATTAATATTAAAAATTTAAATTCAGAAATCAGTTCTTTTCGGCAGGAGAAAATGACCATGGTGCAGAGAACACAGTCTTACAAAGGAGATGCTGACGGTTTGCGGGAACAGTTGAAGAAAAGTAATGAACAATTGGTACATTGTAGAAAAGCTGAAAAAGAACATGAACAACAAATTCAAAAACTTCAAGTGGACTTGGAAAAAAGTAACAAGTGGTCAGAAACTCTGAAAGAAAAATTGGAGGAGCTTACCAAGTTGAATAATGAGACAGATACACTCGTTAGAAAAATCAAATCAGATTCAGAGAAGGTGGCCATAGAGAAAAATACAATACAGCAAAATAATAATGTTTTACAAGCCCAACTTGACACTTTTAAAGAACAACTAAGAATCACAAGGGAACAATTGCAGATGCAGACAAAGACTGAACAAGAATTACAAAATAAAGTATACAGATTTGAAGAGGACTTAAGAAAATCCCAGAATGTGGCCAGTGAATTTAAGCAGAAGTATGATAAACAGAGTGTTGTGATCTTAACTTCTGAAAAAGAGATTAGGAACTTAAAAGCTGACCTGAATAGTTCTGCTGTTGAAAAGAAGATGAGTGAGCAAAAATTCCAGCTGCATGAGAATCAACTACAAGAGCTCAATAATAAACTGAAGAAGACGCAGGAGGAACTGCAGAAAAGGGTGATAGAAGAGCAGCTGACCCAAAAAAAGGTTTTACTACTTCAGGAAGACTCACTGAGGTACAAACAATCAGCAGATGAATTTAGGAAGAAACTTGAAAAAATGATGGAATCCAGCTTGACCTCTGAGAAAGATGTCACACAACTGAAACTTGAATTTGTTACTGTTCAGCAAGATAGGAGTATAGCTGAAGAGAAAGTTAAGTTGCACCAAATAGAAATTGCAGACCTTCAGGAAAGAATAAAGAGATGTCGTGAACAGATGCAACAGGGAAAACAAACAGAAACAGATCTTTCCCAGAAGTGTCGAAAACTGGAGGAGGAATTGGAGGTTCAGAAGCGCATTGTCGAAAATTTGAAACACAGAGTGGATTTACAGAGAAAAGGTCACATACACCAGCTGCAGTTGCTTCAGAATGAGATTCAACAGAACAGTAATATGACGAGTCCTTTATTAAGACTAGATCTTCAGAAGGCTAATGAGTTTAAATATTCACCAGTAAGTTCCCCATGTGATTTTGGGCAGTTTTTTGAAGGACCAATGAAGTCTCCTGTGATGAGGCGTAAGTTGGAGACACAGAAAGAAACAAGTGTTCCATTGTTTAAATCTGAGCGAACTGAAGAAAAGAAGGTACAGATAGATGGCAATTGTCCTGAGGAACTGCAGTTCCATTTGTCAAGAATGAAACAATCACGGGAAGATAGTGAAAACAAACCATCCTTTGCAGAATATGTTTCTCAAACAAGTAGCGAGGTTCAGATATCAGTTGATGATGTTGACCGGTTCAGAAGACTTTCAGAATTTGAAACAATAAGAGAGAAAAATCTTCAAAGTGCCAGGCGAGCACTGAGAGATCAAGAAGAAAATCTTGAAAAGGAGCTGCTGAAACTTGAACTTCCTTTGGAGGTACACATTCATTGATTATTCACATCTCTGGTGATGGAATCTTTTCTCTCAGATTGTCTTGCTTTTATACTTAAGAATTTCAAAGGGCTTGGCCATACTGCCATATTCTGCTGGATTCTATATAGCGCGCCTAGAGATCCGCGCTAAAATCCAGACATATTCTATAGCAACACACATAAGTATTGCCATACTGGGAAAGACCAAAGGTCCATCAAGCCCAGCATCCTGTTTCCAACAGTGGCCAATCCAGGTCACAAATACCTGGCAAGATCCCCAAAAAGTATAAAACATTTTATACTGCTTATCCCAGAAATAGTGGATTTTCCCCAAGTCCATTTAATAATGGTCTATGGACTTTTTCTTTAGGAAGCTGGCCAAACCTTTTTAAAACTCTGCTAAGCTAACCGCCTTTACCACATTCTCTGGCAACAAATTCCAGAATTTAATTACACGTTGACTGAAGAAATATTTTCTCTGATTCGTTTTAAATGTACTACATTGTAGCTTCATCTTATGCCCCCTATTCCTAGTATTTTTGGAAAGCATAAACAGTCGCTTCAAATCTACCCGTTCCACTCCACTCATTATTTTATAGACCTCTATCATATCTCCCCTTAGCTGCCTTTTCTCCAAGCTGAAGAGCCTTGGCCGCTTTAGCCTTTCCTCATAGGGAAGTCATCCCATTCCCTTTATCATTTTCGTTGCCCTTCTCTGCACCTTTTCTAATTCCACTATCCAGCTTATTTCCGAAAGAGAAGGCCAACCATCTTCCGACACAAATTGTGAGATGGCCAGCCGTCTCTCAAGGCTGGCGAAATCGGCATAATCAAAAGCCGATTTTGGCTGGCCTCAACTGCAGTCCGGCGCGGAGCCGGCCAAAGTTCAAGGGGGCATGTCGGCAGGGTACAGAAGGTAGGATGGGGCGGGATGGAGGTGTGGTATGAGATGGCCTGCTTCGCCCGATAATGGAAAAAAGAAAGCCGGCTCTGACGAGCATTTGGCCGACTTTACTTGGTCCCTTTTTATTCAGGTCCAAGTCCAAAAAAAGTGCCCGAACTAACCAGATGACCACAGGAGGGAATCGGGGATCACCTCCCCTGACTCCCCCAGTGGTCACTAACCCCCTCCCACCCTCAAAAAACAACTTTAAAAACTTTTTTTGCCAGCCTCAAATGTCATACCCAGCTCCCTGACAGCAGTATGCAGGTCCCTGGAGCACATTTTAGTGGGTGCAGTGGACTTCAGGCAGGTGGACCCAGGCCCATCCCCCCCCTACCTGTTACACTTGTGGTGGTAAATGGGAGCCTTTCAACCCCCCCCCAAACCCCAAACCCACTGTACCCACATGTAGGTGCCCCCTTCACCCATAAGGGTTATGGTAATTGTATAGAGTTGTGGGGAGTGGGTTTTGGAGGGGGGGTTGGGGGGCTCAGCACCCAAAGTAAGGGAGCTATGCACCTGTGAGCTATTTTAATGTTTTTTTTTTTTTTAATTTTTAGAAGTTCCCCTTAGGGTGCCCGGTTGGTGTCCTGGCATGTCAGGGGGACCAGTGCACTACAAATGCTGGCTCCTCCCACGACCAAATGCCTTGAATTTGTCCGGGTTTGAGATGGCGGCCTCGGTTTCCATTATCGGCAAAAACCGAGGCCGTCCATCTCAAACCCGGCCATCTCTGATATTTGGTCGGCCCCAACCGTATTATCGAAACGAAAGATGGCTGGCCATCTCGTTCGAAAATACGGTTGGCCCCGCCCCTTTGCGGCACCATCCTCGGATATGGGCGCCCTTAGAGATGGCCGGCCCCATTCGAAAATGCCTCTCTTTATCTTTTTTGAGATGCAGTGACCAGAATTGAACACAATATTCAAGGAGCGGTCGCACCATGGAGCGATACAAAGGCATTATAACATCCTCATTTTTGTTTTCCATTGCTTTCCTAATAATACCTAACATTCTATTTACTTTCTTAGCCGCAGCAACACACTGAGCAGAACGTTTCTACGTATCGTCAACGACGACACCTAGATCCCTTTCTTGGTCTATGACTCCTAACGTGGAACCTTGCATGACGTAGCTATAATTCGGGTTCCTCTTTCCCACATGCGTCACTTTGCACTTGCTCACATTAAATGTCATCTGCCATTTAGAATCCCAGTCTCCCAGTAACGTAAGGTCTTCTTGTAATTTTTCACAATCCTCCCGCAATTTAACGACTTTGAATAATTGTGTCATCAGCAAATTTAATTACCTCACTAGTTACTCCCATCTCTAGGTCATTTATAAATATGTTAAAAAGCAGTGGTCCCAGCACAGACCCCTGGGGAACCCCACTAACTACCTTTCTCCATTGAGAATACTGACCATTTAACTCTACTCTCTGTTTTCTACATTTTAACCAGTTTTTAATCCACAATAGAACACTACTTCCTATCCCATGACTCTCCAATTTCTCATGAGGTACTTTGTCAAACGCCTTCTGAAAATCTAGATAAACAATATCAACCGACTCACCTTTATCCACATGTTTGTTCACCCCTTCAAAGCAATGTAGTAGATTGGTGAGGCAAGATTTCCCTTCACTAAATCCATGTTGACTTTGTCTCATTAATCCGTGCTTTTGAATATGCTCTGTAGTTTTGTTCTTAATAATAGTCTCTACCATTTTGCCTGGCACCGAGTCAGACTTACCAAGGTCTATAATTTCCCGGATACCTCTGGAACCTTTTTTAAAACTCGGCGTTACATTGGCCACCCTCCAATCTTCCGGTACCACGCTCAATTTTAAGGATAAATTACATATTACTAACAATAGCTCTGCAAGCTCATTTTTCAGTTCTATCAGTACTCTGGGATGAATACCATCTGGTCCAGGAGATTTGCTACTCTTCAGTTTGTAGAACTGCCCCATTACATCCTCCAGGTTTACAGAGAATTCATTAAGTTTCTCCGACTTGTCAGCTTTGAATACCATTTCCAGCACCGTTATCCCACCCAAATCTTCCTCGTTGAAGACCGAAGCAAAGAATTCATTTAATCTCTCCGCTACAGCTTTGTCTTCCCTGATCGCCCCTTTTACTCCTCAGTCACCTAGCAGTCCAACCGATTCTTTTGCTGGCTTCCTGCTTTTAATATACCTAAAAAAAATGTTATTATCAGGCTCATTTTCAAAGCACTTAGCCTCTCAAAGTTCCATAGAAACCTATGGAACTTAGCCTCCCAAAGTGCTTTGAAAATATGCCTCTATGTGTTTTTGCCTCCAACGCAATCTTTTTTTCAAAGTCCCTCTTAGCCTTCCTTATCAGCGCTTTGCATTTGACTTGACATTCCTTATGCTGTTTCTTTTTATTTTCAGTCGGTTCCTTCTTCCATTTTCTGAAAGGTTTTCTTTTAGCTCTAATAGCTTCCTTCACCTCACTTTTTAACCACGCCGGCTGTCATTTGGTCTTCCGTCCTCCTTTTTTAATACATGGAATATATTTGGCCTGGGCCTCCAGGATGGTGTTTTTGAACAGCATCTATGCCTGATGTAAATTTTTGACCCTCGCAGTCGCTCTTCTAAGATTTTCTTCACCGTTCTTTTCATTTTAATTGGCTTGAGAAGCTAATCAGTGTTGAAAACAGCAGTTAAAAAGCAATAATGAGCACTAAGTGGCTATAATTAGAATTTATGCACACAACTCACTAATCGTATTAGTAACGTACTGTGCATAACTTCTAATGCATGCAGTTCAAAAGGGGCATGGCTGTGGGCGGGGAAGTGGGTGTTTCTTGGGCGCTCTGAAATTTATGTGTGTAGCTGTAGAACATGGCCCAGTGAGCGTAAATCTATGAGCAGGGATTTATACCATGTTTTCATAGGTGTAAATGAAAGCACATAGTTTTACACGCTGGAGTACCAAATAATCGTATTCTATATACCACGCCTAAATCTAGGTACCACTTATAGAATACGCTTGGGCAGAAATGTTTACCACACAGATTTTTTTAGGCACCTTATATAGAATCTGGCCCATTATGATGAGTAGTCCCTGTGCATTGAGAAGGCAATTCTGTAATTGAGTGTCTCCATACAGGTACCACGAGGGCATGGGATAAGAGCCTAGGTTCCTTTATAAAATACCAGTGTCATCAAGTTTCAATGTGTAGAACATTTAGGTGCATGCACTTATGCCACCCATTGAGCAGGCATATTCTCTAAATTGCAGATGTAAATGGGAGCCCTGACTGTTTCCTGCCCATGTCTCGCCCCTTGCAAATATGCACTGTGGGGTCCTTTTACTAAGCTGCGGTATAAAGTGACCTTAACATGCCCTTACATGGGTTTTTCCTGCACTCTAAGACCATTTTTACTGCAGCAGAAAAATGGCCAGTTTTCCACTTTTTTTTTTTGCATTAATGACCATGCGCTAATGTCACCACTAGCATGCAACCATTAAAAAAATTGCCGAGTTAGCCCTTACTGACATCTATTTTGTAGGCGGTATGGGCTCATGTGGTAATCCTGCGCTAATCAGCACACGGCAATGTAGCTGCATTAACTGATTAGTTCAGAAACACCCACTCTCCTCACAGACACACTCCCTCCATGCAAAAACTATCTTTTAGCACACAGCATGCTCTGATGTAGCATTTACCACAGGATGCTTGAGTGCATCTCACAGTACACCATTTAAATTTGTAATAAGTGTGCGCTAGTGCTTAATGTAACTTAGTAAAAGGGATCCCTATGTAAAATAAATGGTTATTTGCAGAATAGCCCATAGGTGGCATGTTAGCTTACACATGTATGTGTGCACATATGCTAGCATTCTAAACATTTGTCCACAAAGCACAAGAATTTCTGAATGATACATCAATAAGGACAGGGTAGAAAACACACATTCAAAAATTATGTCCCAAAAAATTGCCAAATGTTTAAATATTTAAAGCTAGGACCATCAGAGGTGTACTCCTGCAGATAATGTTCTTACTGTGGGTAACTTCCACCATGAATAATCATAACCCCCTTTACTCCCCCAGAGGCCAGTGATCCCCTCTAAGCCTCCTAAGATGAGACAGTGACAGTACATACCAAGCTCTATGACGGCTTCAGATATGATGGCCATTCCTGTTAGAGCAGCAAGCAGGTTCCTGGAGTAGCCTTGTGGTCAGTATAGTGGACTGTAAAGAAGGCAACCCAGGCCCATATCCCAGTCTAAATGGTACGCTTGTAGTGGAAAATATGAGCCCTCCAAAAAGCACCAAATACCTTCTGTACTTACACAGTGGTGACACCTGCAGGCATAAGGTCTATTCTAGTGGTGTACAGTTGGATATAACAGGTTCTTGGTGGGTTTTGGAGGGCTCACCATACAATATAAGGGGGTAATGGTGAAATGTGTACCTGAGACCTTTTATGTGAAGTCTACTGCAGTGCCCCCTTGGGTGCCCCCATGCTCTGCTGGGATGTCTGGCCAGTCTACTAAAAATGCTAGCCCCCTATACATCCCAATGGCTTCTTTTTGAGCATTTTTCCCTTGGACCTTTTTTTTTTTTTAATTGTCTTAAAAGACAGACACACTGAGCACAAAAATGTCTATCAAATGGCCATTATCTAAACAAAAAGTTGGACTTTTTCTGGTTTGAAAATGGCCATGTTCGCTACTGGATTTTTTTTGACATTTTTCGCAAAACTTCCAAAATTGGATTTAGACATCATATCGAAAATGCTCCTCCATGGCTTATAGAATTATTCAAAATTCTTACAGATTCTCTGCTTTCTTCTCACCTTGTAAAATGGCACAGATAAATGTAAATATGTAAAATAATGTAGCCTCCATATCATATTTATACCTCATTGTGTCATATTCCGATTTACAGAGAATGAAGAACAAACAATTTGACCTTCTCGTTGAAGTCACAACAGTAAAACAGGAAAAAGAAATACTGCTGAATAATGAAAATGGAATGTTGGAGGAGCACAAACTTGAATTTGGAAGAGAAGATTTGCCTAAAATGAAGTACATGTTTTTGGAGCAGAAAAATTGCAGAGATTCTGATAAAGTTTCACATAATTATTCATCAGTGGATGATCAATTTAAATTTCAGGGGCTCAGGCATCAGGTGACTGCCAGGCAGTTAGCTGAAGCTAAACTTCTGGATATCAAGACCATGGAACAGCTCCAGTTAGGACTGAAATCTGTTCAAGAAATCCAGAGAGCTCTTGACAGGTTGTTATCTAGACCTACTGCAATAGCTGGACTGTACCTCGACTCTAGTAAGGAAAGACTCTCTTTTTCTTCAGCAGCAAGGAAAAAAATAATTGAAAAGATAATTGCATTTGAGTTTCTAGAAGCTCAATCTGAGACAGGTTTTATCATTGATCCTGCAACAGGCTTCAAGTACTCTGTTGAGGAAGCAGTTTTCAAAGGAATCGTTGATGTGGAATTCAAAGATAAATTACTTGCAGCAGAGAAGGCAGTTCTAGGATATTTCCATTCTGGAAAACTTATGTCCGTATTTCAAGCCATGGAAGCTAGGCTCCTGGAAAAACAGAAAGGAAAACGTATTCTTGAAGCCCAGATTGCCACAGGGGGAGTGATAGACCCTGTTCGAAGTATTAGAGTCCCTTCAGATGCTGCTGTGCAGCAAGGACTGCTAAATCATACAATATTAAAATTCTTGTATGAACATGCTAGTAATGCAAAAGGTTTTCATCACCCAGATAATATGCAAGCCATGTATTATTATGAATTACTGAAGATGTGTGTGTTTGATGTGGACAGTAAATGTTATCTTTTGCCTCTTGGGAAGAGAAAAATTAGCAGCTTTTCTACAGAAAAAGCTCATAAAATTTCTGTAGTAGATATTAAAATAGGAGCAGAAATGTCTAAATATGAAGCATACGAGAAAGGCCTTGTTGATAAATGCATGTACCTTGAGCTTTCAGACCTGGAATGCAATTGGGAGGAATCAACTTTATTTGATTCTTCTGGAAATTCTTCATGCCTCTTAACTGACCTTATATCAGGGAGACAGTTTAATATTGATGAAGAGTTAGCACAAGGTACAATAGACAAGACGTTGGTCAGTAAATACAGGGATAATATCATCACAATCACTGAGCTGGCAGATATTTTACTAAGCAGATCAAAAACAAAGAAGGATTTGAATAGCCCAATTGCAGGGTGTTGGATAGCCAACACCAATGAAAGAATTTCAATCTTTAAAGCCTTGCGTAGAAACTTGGTGGACAGAATTACAGCTGTAAGATGTCTCGAAGCTCAAGCATGCACAGGGGGTATATTGGATCCATCTACTGGGAAAAGATTCTGTGTGGCTGAAGCAGTATCAAAGGAATTAATTGACCAAGTAAATGCCAAGGAAATCCAGCAGTGTGAGTTAGCCTTTACTGGATTAATTCACCCTGTAACCAAGAATATTGTTCCAGCTGCTGAAGCCATGTCCATGAACATGCTAAACAAAGATATTGGAATTCGAAGTTTGGAATTCCAGTATGTGACCGGTGGGCTGATAGACCCAAAGTCTCATTCTAGGTGGTCTTTGGAAGATGCTATTAGGAAGGGCATTGTTGATGCCATTACAGCCACAAAATTGAAAGATGAAAAATCATACCTCAAGAGCTTAACATGCCCCAAAACGAGGAGGAAATTGTCATATAAAGAAGCCCTGGAAAATACTGTCTTTGATTGCCACACAGGACTACGATTACTGGAAGCAAACCTGCCCCTTGGTACAGGAATTTCTAGTCTATATTTTGCTTCATAATAAAAGTGCTGATCATAATACCACATTTGCAAAATAACTTTGTAATTATAGTGTATCTTTGTTATATTGTGTATTATTTGATGATGCAGTCTTAGCATGCATTCAGTATGTTTTGGATTGAATAAGGTCCACAAGATTCAGTGGTTCTTGCTTTCATGGAAGTTATTGTTATGGATATACCGCTGAGCTGTGTTGTCTTGCTGAAAGCATTAGCCTGTAATATAACACTTCAGTAATCATTTTCACTGTGTTCTGACCTTGTTGTTCTCAAAATGGCTGATCTTCTCAATGTTATTGAAATAATTTTGTTATGTATAGTCAATATAGATCTATACATATATACTTACATATGTATAGATGTAGTAGATGTAGATTCCAAAGACAGATGCGTAGTTTTAAATCTTTAATGGTGTAAATAACGTTATCACTACTCCTTGGATTCAGAGCATGAAATATGATTGTTTTATAGGATCTGAGTAATTGGAGACATAGGTAAATGAAAAAAAAGCATATATTTTATGAATAAGCATAAATCCCTCCAGATCAGCTAAAATGAATTTGGAATGATTAAGCAAAAAACAGGTGAAAGGGTATCATCATAGTCTAAACATATACTGAGTGAATATGATAAATTTGTAATATATTTTTTGTAGAAAATGGCTTCTCATCAGGTTTTTCTTTTTCTTACATTTTGTCTATAATTAGAGAATGCCTTGCCTCAAAGGTCAGTCTTTTGTGTTACCTCAGAATATTTTATAAGTGTATTCTTACCACCATTGACAACAGAAGTGCGGTGCTAATGCAAAGGCAGCAGCTGAAACACGCCTTAAGCTTTCTGACATAAAAGAACCATTTAAATTTGTTGTTCTAATGACCATGGGCCAGAACACTAAACTGTTTTGTACATAAGTGCCTTGTGCCCTGTTGTGCTTTGTCAGGGATAGGAGATAAACAGATGGTTTATAGGAAAGGTTTTAGCATGGCCTCTAACTGGGTATCATACTTTTCAGCATAACGGTGACATGTGACACAGCTTCTGCTAATTAAATTGTTTTGAATAAAAGTCATCCTTATCCTACTAAAAAAAAAACAGTTATTGATAGTGGAGAAATCTTTTTCATGTTTTCTAACATTTCAGCATTTTTATTTGAATGTATTTTTCTTGCAACACATATTGCTTGCCAGAAATCGTTGGAAGAGGAAAAGAAAGAATGTGTTGAGAAAACTGGGGAGTTACTGAAATGGGTATCAAATATCGAGAAAGCAATGAATGGAGAAGGAAGAGGAGGAGAAAAGGCAGAAAAGTCAACTTTTTCTAGGCAGCAGGTACTGCAAGTTGCTATATTGATAGATTATGTCACTGTGGGCTCCTTGCCTTTTTTTTTTTTTATTAAAAATAAAGGAAACATTATCCTAAATGTGCCCATTCATTCCATGAATATAATACTGCTGTTCAATTTTAGCTGTGTCTGATCCTGACAAGTCCATGGTAAATACAGATATAATGACTTAAAAAAATAGCCCAGGCAATCTTCTTTTTGAATAAGTTTTCTGTATTTAAAGAGCAGGGAATGCCTTTTGAAAGTAAGTCACCCATGAAGAAAATGAAATGTCCTGGACAATGCAGTGAAGAAAGTATACCTCTTAGAAAGGTATTGGAAGTTTATTTATCATTTTGTATTCAGCGCAGCTCTTCAAACTTGGATGTATCTCTGTCAAACCACCTCAAAATCTCAGTCAAGAAGGATTACAACCATCCTTGCTCTACTGACTGTTACGTTTTCCAGAATTCTGTATAAATATGTGATAGATAAAGCAGTTGGCGGGCACTGATCAGCTTATTGGTTAATTCGTTCTGAGATACAGTCCTGCAGGGAAGTCTTTGTCTAGTGTTTGACCATTTTCACTTTGTGTGATGTATAATAAAATTCACAAAGCTCTATCACAGGATGTGAAATTATCCTAGATGTTACTAGTGTATATAGTTTTTTTAAGAATGATTTTGTTTTTTGTGGGTATTCTTGTAATAAGATTATTTGATCCAGTAATTGCTTTATTTTTTGATGATGTGAAATATATAATCCATGTAATTTACTAGGTTTTAAAAAAAGTGTTATTGCAATGTCAAGAAAATGTTATTTTATATTCTGGATCTAAGGCCTAGCACTTAAGTAACTTGTATTTAAATGACATGTTCTTTCTCTGCTGATTCAATCATTCCTCTTTTGGGATCATCAGCTGTGCCTTGTGGACTCAGTAAGTTAGACAGCCAAGCTAGAGTCATTTAGTACATGATCTTAAGATAAATATTTGCCTCAGTGGAGAAAAGAACAGTACCAAATAGGTTTTTTTTTCATCTTATATTAATTCAATGTGCCTTGAATGAAGAATGATCAAGATAATATGATCCTGAAGGTGAGAATTGCCAGATCTTGAACCATAAATCACTGGCATTTGGTACCCTTTGAAAGGACAAAAAAAAGATGTAATCTTGCCATCTCTCAATGTAGTGGGCGCTTGAGTACCCCCAATATTGCACAAATTCCTTCACTGTGTCCAGGAAGGGGTAATTTTTGTTAAACATCTTTATGTTGGCCTCTATATGAGCTCTTGAGATGTCACACAAGGAGAGGCTTACATAATGTTTTATTGGCCCTTTAAGATATGTCACATATTAAAAAGATTCCAGTATTCTCCAGGATCAATATGGCCACTAGAACACTACAATACGGAGTCTCTGAAGAGAGTAGATTGAAAATAAATGTTTTCTGGTAGCTCGGCCTTTCAGATTTCTGTACAGTTGTTCCATCTCCCTGTCACTGCTAGGCTAGTTTTCATGTTCTTCATTTATATAGAGTGTAAGGATGGCTGGGGAGACAGGCAGGCACTGTAAATCTAACAGCATGGGAGAATGAGCGAATTTTGCCGAGCAGGGATGCAAAGAATGGAATCAACCAAGAGGATAGGTTTGAGATCACAACAGTTTACTGAACAATGACCCAACACGACTGTCTTTCAGCAAATTGTTCTTACATCAGGGGTCCAACATCTAAAATACAAATACGTGGTGAGGATGGCTAGGAAGACAGGCAAGCACTGAAAAGCTGAAACAGTAACTGGGCATCCTTAATGTTGATGAAATGGAGATAACTGACAATTGTTGGAAATGAAAACAGAAACTGACTCAGAAGGATAGGTCAATTAAATGCATTGTATGGAGATCCTGTCTATTAGAAGACTAGAAAATGAAAGGAAAAATAATTTCAAACATAAGAAGTACATAAAGTAAGAATTTGTTTTCTTTCATAACATGCAAGGAATTTGATTTATATGGAAAAGTAATTAAACTGAATTGATAATTCAGAACATTTCTGTATCTGTTGATTTTAATTTTTTCATGTCATTGAACAACAGAAGACAAAGCAAAGCGGTATTGATTTGTTGAATCTGCTAACTACCACCAATATTATGAAATTAAACAGCTATCAGTTTTTCCAATGTAGCATGCCAAAATTATGTCAGGGATTCGCAAAGAGAGAGAATGTGCCTGCTGAAAGGAGAATCAAGTGGACATCTAATCAGTCCTTCTTATCTGCCATACTTAAACAAATCTCAGATATGTCTGTAAAGATACAGATTCCTTTACCTCCCTGGGTAGCTTGTGCATTACTCCATCATCAACACCTTTGCTGTCACTTCCTCTTGACAAAAACTTTTTAATTTTGCTTCTAGGCAATTCACAATGAAGATGACACTGCCATAAGAATGTAAGAGTAGCTACACTTGGTCAGACCAATGGTCCATCTAGCCCAGTATTCTGTTTCCAGCAGTGGCCAAGCCAGGTCACAAGTACCTGACAGAAACCTAAATTGTGGCAATATTCCACACTACAAATCCCAGGACAAGCAGTTGCTTCCCCATGTCTGTCTCAGTAGCAGACTATGGACTTTTCCTCCAGGAAGCTGTCCAAACTTTTTTAAAATCCAGATACGCTAACCGCTGTTACCACATCCTCCGTCAAAGAGTTCCAGAGCTTAACTATTTGTTGAGTGAAAAAATTTCCACTATTTGTTTTAAATGTATTTCCATGCAACTTCTTTGAGTGTCCCCTAGTCTTTGTAGTTTCGGACCGAGTAAAAATTTGATTTACTTCTACTCGTTCTACACCACTTAGGATTTTGTAGACCTCAAACATATTTCCCCTCATCCATCTCTTTTCCACATCTTTAGCCTTTCCTCATACAAGAAGAGTTCCATCCCTTTTATCATTTTGGTCACTCTTCTTTGAACCTTTTCTAATTCTGCTATATCTTCTTTGAGATACGGTGACCAGAACTGAACACAATACTCAAGGTACGGTCGCACCATGGAGTGATATAGAGGCATTATAGTATTTTCAGTCTTATTCACCATCCCTTTCCTAATAATTCCTAGCATCCTGTTTGCTTTTTTGGCCACCATCACATATTGAGCTGAATATTTCAGCGTATTATCTACAACAGCAACAAGATCTTTTTCTTGGTTGCTGACCCCCAAGGTGGACCCTAGCATCAGGTAACTATGATTCGGATTATTCTTTCCAATGTGCATCGCCTTGCATTTGTCCACATTAAATTTCATCTTCCATTTGGACGCCCAGTCTTCCAATTTTAAGGTCTTCCTGCAATATTTCACAGTCCAATCTTCAAATTTAATCACCTCACTCGTCATTCCGATTTCCATATAATTTGTACATATGTTATATTGCACCATTCCCAGTACTGATCCTACTACTACTACTACTATTTAGCATTTCTATAGCGCTACAAGGCATACGCAGCGCTGCACAAACATAGAAGAAAGACAGTCCCTGCTCAAAGAGCTTACAATCTAATAGACAAAAAATAAATAAAGTAAGCAAATCAAATCAATTAATGTGAACGGGAAGGAAGAGAGGAGGGTAGGTGGAGGCGAGTGGTTACAAGTGGTTACGAGTCAAAAGCAATGTTAAAGAGATGGGCTTTCAGTCTAGATTTAAAGGTGGCCAAGGATGGGGCAAGACGTAGGGGCTCAGGAAGTTTATTCCAGGCGTAGGGTGCAGTGATACAGAAGGCGCGAAGTCTGGAGTTGGCAGTAGTGGAGAAGGGAACAGATAATAAGGATTTATCCATGGAGCAGAGTGCACGGGAAGGGGTGTAGGGAAGGACGAGTATGGAGAGATACTGGGGAGCACCAGAGTGAATACATTTATAGATCTCAAATAAGTAGTAAAGAGATGAGAAGAGGCCAAGGTGAGCCCCTGGCAGAATCAGAGAAGCCTGGAGGCTGGGTTTTGAGAAAACCAGAGATGGGATGAATAAAGTTGAGCAATGGAGATCTTAGAAGGGAAGCTGCCACCGGGCCCTGGGGCTTTCCTGGCTCCTTTTGCACTAACTTTCTAGAAACTGATCTATCAGACAAAATCACCAGCCAAATCTCAAGAAGCTAAAACCGTTCAGAAAAAAAATCAGATGTCAATTGTCCAAGGTTCTAATCCTGACCCTGCCTCTGAACAATTTCAACTGAAGAACATTCCCTCCCATCTCCCCTCAGTACTGGTAATAACCGGGGATCTTCTCCCCTTCAAAATCTGCACCTTGGTTCACAAAATCATCTACGGAGAAGCCCCGAGTTACATGACAGACTTGATCGACTTACCAATTAGAAATACATCCGAATCAACATGATCTTATCTAAATCTGCACTACCCAAGCTGCAAAGGACTTAAATACAAATCAACCCTGTCTCACTCCACTGTTCACCCTCCTCTATTGAGTGAAATGACCATATAACCCTCCCTCTATTTACTGTTCAGTAACCAGTTCCTACTCCACATCAGAACACCGCTTCCTATCCCATGATACCCTACCTTGTATCCCATGAGAGGCTTGCAAGCCACCTGCTGGGGGGGGGGCACTGAATATTCCCCCCTAAATTGTTTCCTGTTATCTAACCTGAATCTCCCCTGCTGTTCATACAGGAGAAGATGGTGAACAACCCTTCTATATGTATTTGGTTACTGTTTTTGTCTTTTTATTGGTTACTGTTTTTGTCTTTTTTCATTGGTTACTGTTTTTGTCTTTTTATCTCTAGTCTTAATAATACTAATCTTTTAATATTTCCTTATCAGTTGTAGATCTTGTCATTCTTATGACTGGCCTATTTTCTTTCTGCAAAATCTCCATGTGTTCTTGATGAAATATCAAAAAAAACCTTGACATTTACATTAAAAATTAAGATACAGGATAAAATCATATAAAAATAATAGAATATAATGTTATTTTTAAATGGTCTGTTTTACATTGTGCAGATGCTATCTAATAAAAGAGTGCAGAAAGTAAATGAAATGAACCAAAAAGTAAAGAAAACAAAATCAAAGACCGCTAGGAACAAACTAGGAACAAAACAGAGAATAGAAGCAAACCCCTCTCCTTACAGGTCCAGTGTATGTCTTTAGTGAAAATAAATCAGATTTTTTAAAAGCCATCATTAGTAATCAGTAATTCTGGAGAAGTGGTTAGAGGTAAGAGTAGCACCCTGAAAATTAGGGAAGCCATGGTTCAAATCCCACTGCTGCTCCTTGTGACCTTGGGTAAGTCACTTCACCCTTCATTACCACTGGTACAAAATTAGGGCTAGATTTACTTGTGCATGCTATTGCATTAGTGCATGCTAACACCCATAATGTGTGGAATTAGTAAATAGGTTTAATTGCATAAAATGTGCATTAAAGAATATGTGTTAGCATGAAGTCATTCTTTTTAATAAATCTACCTGTAATGTAACCCACTTTGAACTACCAGTGAAAAGACTAAATACAAATAATAATAATGAGATAAGAACATAAGAATAGCCATACTGAGGCAGACTGATAGTATATAGAGCCCAGTATCCTGCTTCCAACAGTGGCCAATCTAGGTCACATGTACCTGGCAGAATCCCATATAGTAGCAAGATTCCATGCTACCAATCCCAGGTAAAGCAGTGGCTTTCTCCATTTCTATCTCAGTAGTAGACTATGGACCTTAACTCCAAGAACTTGTCCAAACCTTTTTTATTTTTTTTTTTTATTTATAACCATTAAAATTTTTACAAGTGATAAAACAACTTGCCTGAAATACAGAGAAAGTAATATATAGGAATTATTTCAGTCAGGTAATTCTATTCTCTTCCTTAACCACTAAATAGGGAGAGTGGAACAAGACAAGGAGATCGATTAAATAGTAAACAGAAAAAAAACGTGGTATTAACCTGATTATCCCCAGATATTACTCGTCTAATTCATTATTCCACATTGATCATCTGGTTGGCTGCTTCAAGGCCAATACGGTGTACAGTCAAATCATTTCATTGAAAACATACTTATTGTCCAATATTAGTTAGAAATAATACATCTGATTACATTCTTTCTCTTTTAAAAGCCAGCCGTTATTTAACAATACATACACTTAAGTCTCTAATTCAAATCCCACTGATTAAAGTAATCCCAGTTTTCACAGGCTTCACTCCTTTTAAAGTAATAATTGAGGAAATATTTCTGAGGAAAATATTAGGAGTCATACCTGGAACTCTGGGAAAAACAATAATCTCGATATTAATCATCTATAATAATATTCATTTTATTATTCAAATTTTCTGGTCTATTATCATTTCCAAGATCATAACCACTTCTTACTCATGTAGAATCATTTGTTATATCAATTTTTCACTCTCAAAGGCTTCAGTTGAATTGTCCATGTAACTCTCTAATAAAATTATATCTGAAACAAAATTATTTACTGCCAGCATTAGGTCCCGAAGCGCCTTCCAGATGGTATTCAATGTAACCTCCACGGGAGCCAAAAACTCCAAGTTGATTTCTCTTAGGTGTTTAGGAGTGGTTCCGCCGTTTCGGGTTCTGCTGTAAACGTCCTCTGTTTCAGCATATGCCTCTAACTCACTCCTCCACTCCATTGGACATGGTGGTTGAATAATTCGGGAACGATGGAGTTGTTTTTTCCAGGTCCAAGAGCGCCGACGCTCCTTTGCCAGCGCTAATCAAAGGACTCGCCAACCCTTTCATCTGTGGGCAGATCGTCGCACAGCGGTCCCGCACTTGCTGCTCAGGGGACAAAACACTGTCCATCGGCGGCTGACCGCCGGTTGTCCCCTTTCTCTCAGTTAAGGTAACTGCAAAATGTCCAAACCTTTTTTAAACCCAGATACATTAACCACTGCTACCACATCCTCTTGTAACGAGTTCCACAGCTTAACTATTCATTGAGTGAAAAAATATTTCCTCATTCATTTTAAAAGTATTGCCATGTAACTTCATTAAGTGCCCCATAGTCTTAGTACTTTTTGAAAGAATAATCATTTGATTCGCGATTACCCGTTCCACACCACTCAGGATTTTGTAGTCCTCAATCATATCCCCTCTTCAGCTGTCTCTTTTCCAAGCTGATTTAGGTATCATTGCTTGTAAAGCAGTTATTGGATTTCAGAGCCAAAACAACCATGAACTATCATTCTGGAGGTACATAATTTTTTAATCACACCTTTGAGTTCGCATCCAATAATCATTAAACTCCTAATTCTCCAGGTTATGCTTTGTGCACAGAAGAACTTCACTCCTATACTGTACCACTCTCTTAGACTTTTGTAGCCCAAACACATATTCCTGCGTATTTTAGCATTAAAAGCAAGAGTTACTGAAAGATGCTACTGTGTTGCTGTGTACTCACAGAAATGGATAAATATTTGATATTTAACTCAGGTCCCATTTTAAGCAATGAGACTTGTCTGCTAATCAAACATATTAACAGCCTTAACTTGGGCTAAAACAATAACACACTTTAGTAAAATCTTGCCCTAAATCTTAGCTGCCGATCTCTAGACCATTCTTTCAAGCTTTACTAGATCCTTCGTCCACAAAAAGACAAACCTTTCTTGACAACCCCTCCACAATGTCATTTACAAAAATATTGAAGAGAACCAAACCAAAGACCAATCCTTGAAGCACACCATTGATAACATTCCTTTCCTTGGAGTAGACACCTTTTACCACTGTTCTTTATCACTTTCCTCTCAGCTAAGGTCACACAGTTTTATTGGTTGCCTTCACAGAAATTAAGTATATCACATTTAATGCTCTTCCCTGATCTAGCTGTCATGTTGCCCAGTGAGCACCAAACAGAAATATTTGTTAAGCAAATTTGCTTGTTCTTTATTATTCTCTACATTTTCCTCCCCTTCACTGTTGAGTCTTGCAATTCAATTTTTGCGTTTCCTCGTGTCACTGACATAACTAAAGAAAAATTTTGTGTCCCCTATTTTACTGTTTCAGTTATTTCTTCTTCCATTTTCATCTTTGCTCTCTTGACTTCCTCCCGGCGTCTCCTACCTTTGTCATATATGGTTGCCTGTCTTTTCTCTTTTTGTGATCTCTTTAATTTATGAATGCTAACATGTTTTACTTCCATTTTTAGGTATTCTTTTGAAGAGCATAGCAGCCTCATTTTCTCTTATGCTTTTTAACTTTACTAACAAACAAGAGTCACTGCCCTCACAATATCTTCTCTTGGTCTTCTACTTGTAGATTTTCCCGATCTGGCTAATGACCCCTTGAGATAGATTTATTGAAATCTAGTACCCTCACTTTTGAATGAACCATCTCCATTTGTACTCTGATACCCAATATAAAGGTTAAAGGGTCATGGACTTGATATATTGCCTTTCTGTGGTACAGCCAAAGTGGTTTTCATATCCTATGTAAATATATTACATCTGAAACAATCCTCCCCATTTGTAAGCACCAGATTTAGCATCATCCCCTCCTGTGTGGATTTCTTTATCAGCCGCTGGAACACTTTTTCCTGTAGATTATCTAGGATCTCCCTACTTCTAGACCAGGATTTCCCAGTTAACATCTAGAAAATTGTAGTTACCTTGCAATAGCACTTTACTAGGACATTATGAATTTCAAGGAAGAGTGCGATCATCAAAAGCAAGATACATAAGAATTTCTGAAGAATGCAGACCTTCCAGAACTGCTCTGTAGTATCATTATTATAAATGTGCATTATTATAAATACATATGTGTGTTAGCCCCTATCATCTATAACAATTATGCTGTCTTGCTGTACATTGAGAAGACAAGTCTTGTCACGGTGGTTTACCCCACAATAACATCAAGGCAAGATTACTATAATCTACTCTACATTAGCAGGGTAGGGGGGTAGGGATCAAGAATTTGATATTACGCCTTTCTGTGGTGTGACCACAAAGGGTTTGCACCAGCTTCAGCTGATTTAGAATGCTCCATCATGACTAATAGAAGGCTGTAAGCAATGTGATCACATCATATTATCTTTGTAAAAACTGCACTGGCTACCAGTACAGTACTGATATTTGAATATTTTTTTTACTGTTTTAGTCGCATACCCCCGGATTCTATGTAATGCGCCCAGAGATCTGTTTCAAAATTGGTGCAGATTCTACAACAGCATGCATATCTTAATTGGCTTAATAAGTTAATCAGCATTGATAACAGCTCTTAACATGCAATAATGAGCACTAATTGGCAATAATTAGAATTTACGTGCACAACTCAGTAAATGTATTCTGTAACACAGTGCGCCTAACTTCTAACATGTGCAGGCTAAAATGGGCATGGGCGGGGAAATGGGCATTTCGTGGGCATTCCAAAATTTACATGTGTAGTTATAGAATATGGTCCTTTGTTGGGATTTACACCATGTTTCTGTTGGTGTTAATGGAGGTGCGTAATTTTAGGTGCTGGGATATCGACTAAATATATTCTATACATCATGCCTAAATCTGGGTGCCGCTTATAGAATACACTTTGGCGGAAGTGTTTTCCACATGGATTTTTAGGTGCCATATATTGAATCACCCCAATATTACTTATGTACAGGTTATTCTTGTTGGATGAATTTCTTTCAAAAGGTGGAAAATAAATATAAATAAGGTGGTCTTTTACTAAAGCTAAGCTCGGCAGGGCCCATTTTATTCCTATGGGCCATGTTGTGGCTAACTCGAGGTAATCTTTAGTAAAAGACCCCCTAAATAAATAATATATTGTGACCCATGTGATTGGAAGCAAAGTATTCTCCTTAGAACCTCCCCTTGCTAAGTAGCATAGCATGTATATTCTCAGCTATGGTTGTCATTCATCTATCTGGACAGGATTATATGACCTTATATAAACATTTGAGGTTCTATGCTTCCACTGTCAGATAGTTTACAAATGGAAAAAGTCAAAGGGGTCCTTTTACTAAGCTGGCTAAAATGTGGTCGGAGGTAGTTTTATCGTGTGGGTTTCCTGCGCACTCCGGCCATTTGTTAACGTGGCATGAAAATGGCTGAATTTAATTTTTTCTATTATTGGCCACGTGCTAATTTCCAAATTAATGTGTGGCCACTGCCTCCTGAGCCCTTACCGTCTTCTATTTAGAAGGCAGTAAGGGCTCACGCGCTACTCATAAGAACATAAGAATAGTCATACTGGGTCAGACTAATGATCCATCTAGCCCAGTATCAGTATCCTGTTTTCAGCAGTGGCCAATTCAGGTCACAAGTAGCTGGCATAAACCCAAGTAATAGCAACATTCCATGCTACCAATCTCAGGGGAAGCAGTGGCTTCCCCATGTCTGTCTCAGTAGCAAACTATGGACTTTTACTCCAGGAACTTTTCCAAACCATTTTTAAACACAGACCCGCTAACCACTGTTACCACATTCTCTGGCAACGAGTTCCAGTACTTAACTATTCGCAGAGTGAAAAAATATTTCCTCCTATTTGTTTTAAAAGTATTTCTATGTAACTTCATTGAGTGTCCCCTAGTCTTTATACTTTTTGAAAGAGTAAAAAATCAATTCACTTCTACTCATTCTACACCACTAAGCATTTTGTAGACCTCAATCATACCTCCCCTCAACCATTTCTTTTCCAAGCTGAAGAGCCCTAACCTCTTTAGCCTTTCCTCATGTGAGAAGAGTCCATCCCTTTTATCATTTTGCTCACTCTTAAGAATAGTGTAAGAATAGCCATACTGGGTCAGACCTTTTATAATTCCGCTATATGTTTTTTGAGATATGGTGACCAGAATAGACCACACTACTCATGTGGTAATCTACCTGATTACTGCTAGGAATGCCTACTCCCCGCCCCCACACTGAAAAATAAAAATTATTTTATTGCTTAGGAAGCAGTGTGTGGCAAACACAGAACTACTGCAGGGGTCCTGGTGCTTCCAGCGATAGTTCTGTGTTGCTGCATTCTACCTGAGTGGTAGCTCTACTTCACATTGGTTAAAAGGTCCCTTGGAGGGGCATAATCGAAAGGGGCGCCCTAGTTTTCCTGAGGACATCCTCGCAGGACGTCCCGTTGAAGGGGCAGGGAAACCTGTATTATCGAAACAAGATGGGCGTCCATTTTTCGTTTCAATAATACGGTCGGGACACCCAAATCGGGAAATTTAGGTCAACCTTAGAGATAGTCAACCTTAGAGTTGGTCGTCCCCAATTTTCGGCACTAATGGAAACCGAGGACGCCCATTTCTGAAACGACCAAATCCAAGCCATTTGGTCATGGGAGGAGCCAGCATTCGTAGTGCACTGGTCCCCCTGATATGCCAAGACATCAGCCGGGCACCCTAGGGGGCACTGCAGTGGACTTCAGAAATTGCTCCTAGGTGCATAGCTCCCTTACCTTGTGTGCTGAGCCCCCCAACCCACCTCCCCAAAACCCACTCCCCACAACTGTACACCACTACCATAGCCCTAAGGGGTGAGGGGGGCACCTACATGTGGGTACAGTGGGTTTGTGGTGGGTTTTGTAGGACTCACATTTACCACCACAAGTGTAACAGGAAGGGGGGATGGGCCTGGGTCCACCTGCCTGAAGTGCACTGCACCCACTAAAACTGCTCCAGGGACTGCTGTCATGGAGCTGGGTATGATATTTGAGGCTGGCATAAGAGGCTGGAAAAAATATTGAGGGTGGGAGGGGGGTTAGTGACCACTGGGGGAGTAAGGGGAGGTCATCCCTGATTCCCTCCAGTGGTCATCTGGTCACTTAGGGCACACTTTTGTGGCTTGGTCATAAGAATAAAAGGACCACTCCTTTCTTTTTTCCATTATCGGCCGAGGACGCCCATGTGTTAAGCACGCCCCAGTCCCGCCTTCGCTATGCTTCCAACACGCCCCCGTGAACTTTGGTGGTCCCCATGACGGAAAGCAGTTGAGGATGCCCAAAATCGGCTTTCAATTATGCCGATTTGGGCGACCCTGTGAGAAGGACGCCCATCTTGCGATTTGTGTCGAAAGATGGGATCCTTCTCTTTTGAAAATAAGCCTGTAAGTCTCCCAGGAGTGCTCATTCGACCAAGATCACCAAGAAAAAAGTGAAAAATCATGAAGTCACAAAGTATTCCATCTTCACAGCTTAAAAGATCTGTAGGCCTCTCTGGGCAATGTGTACAAATTGATTTGTTTTGTATGTACCACAACAGTAGTGAATTTCATCCCTAAACCACAGTACGTGGAGTGTGATCTCAGTCTCTCAACTTTACTGATAACTTTCGCCATAGTACTTTCATTGTGCCAAAGAGTGCTTGCTTCTAGAGTTCACACTCTCTTACCTGTCTATATGTTAACCATCTCTCTGACCTCGTGCAGCTTTCTTTAAATTAGTCACCTTACTGTCTAACTCTTCTTACTCTCTTATCTATATGTTCCATCTTTACTTATACCTTACACTGTCAAATTAAAATGTTCTATTACATATTGTGTTGACATTGTAAGTAGTATACTATTTTTGTTTTATTTGAATATTTTTGCTGCTGTATTTGTCTATTGTTCATGTTTGATTTATTCTTATTGTACACCACCTTGAATGAATTCCTTCAAAAAGGCGGTAAATAAATCCTAATAAATAAATAAAATGTATAGGCAACTTATCCAGGCTTCTGTGCAGGCCTCTCTATTTGTGACTGTTCTGATAGTTAATTCATCAACCATCTAGACAAAAATTTAATTGGAATTCAGCTTGGAAAAGAAATGGTTGAGGGGAGGTATGATTGAGGTCTACAAAATGCTTAGTGGTGTAGAATGTACATGAGCAGATAGGAAGAAACTAAACTGTTGCTCTCTTCAAAAAACAAAATTGCTGCGAACCTCTGAATCTATTCCAGAATGGCATAAGAACAAGATTTATGGAATAATGTTCTCTGGACATACATGTCAAAAACTAAACTTTACATCACAATAGTCATTTTGGGGCCATTTTACTACCCAGAGGTAGGGCTACTGCAGGGTTTTCACACTGGAAATCAGGAGCCCGGCGGTAGTTCTGGATTCCGGCATGCGCTATTTCCGGCATTAGAAAATTGTTTTTTATTTTCTAGCACTGGGGGTGTGCCTAGTGGTAATCAGGCAGTGCCACATGTTCCCTGGTTACTTCTGGGTTAGCGCTGGAGTCTTTACCGCCTCTTAAATATGAGGCGGTACGGGCTACCCCAGCAAATGGCCGTACGCCAATGTGTTTTCTTAGAACACAGCCATTTATTGGCCCTTTAAAGAAAATTGCCGTTTGTTTGTGGTGGTAAAAGGTGGCCTCAGCATGAGGCAATCCCAAGTGCCGATTCTACCATGGGCCACCTTTTACTGCCATTTGCTAAAAGGAGCCTTTGGTAAAAAAACAGCTGCCAGTTATGGTGATGGAGGTATCATGTTGTGGAGTGGCTTTGCTGCAGTAGGAACTGGGTGGCTTGTCTCTAATGGAATCATCAGTTCTGCTTTATAATTGAAATATTTAGAGACTAATAGGCCACCTGTCTGCAAAGCTGAAAGTGGGCTCTGTAGGAAGACAATGACATTAAATATTGAAGTAAATCTACTCCAGAATGGCATAAGTACATAAGTGTTGCCATACTGGGACAGACTGAAGGGCCATCAAGCTCCGTATCCTGTTTCCAAAAGTGGCCAATCCAGGTAACAAGTACCTGGCAAGATCCCAGAACTGTACAATACATTTTATGCTGCTTATCTTAGAAATAAGCAGTGGATTTTCCCCAAGTCCATCTTAATAATGGTTTATGGACTTTTCCTTTAGGAAGTGATCCAAACCTTTTTTAAACCCTGCTACGCTAATTGCTTTTACCACATTCTCTGGCAACGAATTCCAGAGTTTAATTACACATTGTGTGAAGAAATATTTTCTCCAATTTGTTTTAAATTTACTACTTTGTAGCTTCATTGCGTGCCCCCTAGTCCTAGTATTTTTGGAAAGAGTAAACAGCGATTCATTTCTACCCATTCCACTCCACTTGTTATTTTATAGACCTCTATCATATCTCCCCTCAGCCGTCTTTTCTCTAAGTTGAAGACCCTAGCTGCTTTAGCCTTTCCTCATAGAGAAGTTGGCCCATCCCCTTTATCATTTGACTGAAGAAGAGATTTTGGATTGATGAAATCAACGGCACAATCTAAACCCTACTGAAGTGTTGTTTAAAAACCCAAAGTGAGTTCTGTATGTAAGGAAGCCTTCAAATATTACAGAGCTGAAACAGTTTTGTATGGAAGACTGGGCCAAAATTCCTTAAAGATAATGGGAGAAACAGTTACAGAAAACAGTTTATGGGAGTTGTTGCTGCTCAAGAAAGTACCCCCATTTACTGAATGGAGAGTTCACATACTTTTTCACAGAAAGATTCTTACAGTACTGTTGAATCTTGTTAAATAACAGTGTATCATTCATGAGTTATTTGTACAATAAGGTTATCTCTTATTTGGGTTTAGATTAAGATTAAATCATGTTTTGAATCTAAGAAAAGAAGTTATCAAGTGCAGAAAAAGCAAGCTTTTATGCACTTTGATTTACCTTGGGAGTGAGTAATCTGTCCCACAGATTGCTGATTATTGTAGTAAATTTAAAACCAGAGAAAATATTTCTTCACTCAACGTGTAATTAAACTCTGGAATTCATTGCCAGAGAATGTGGTAAAAGCAGTTAGCTTAGCAGGGTTCAAAAAGGTTTGCATAATTTCCTAACAGAAAAGTCCATTAACCATTATTAAGATGGACTTGTGGGAAATAGGAGTGTGTATGATGGTCTGCTAGTTGGGCTTCTTCTTAGATGTGGATGTTTGATTTTACTAAGGGGAGTGATGTGATTTTACTCTCACATAAGAAAAGGTTAGTATGGGACCTCTTTCTTTGATGATTGTTATTCTTATGGCAGTTTTGAAATTATGGATACCTGTTGTATAACACCTTTCTTTGTACTGTAGATGCTTGTTCTGTATTGACGTTGATAAATACAAATAAGAAAAGTTAAGATGGACTTGGAAAAATCCACTGATTATTTCTAGTTTAAGCAATGTAAAATCTGTTTAACTTTTTTAGGATCTTGCCAGGTACTTGTTACTTGGATTGGCTACTGTTGACCATACTGGGACTTGATGGACCTTCAGTGTGTCCCAGGATGGCAACACTTATTATGTACTTATGACAGCAGAGAAGGACTGATTTTATTCATATATCTCTGGCTTTTTCTTTCCTTGTCACCATCTAGGGATCTTAGGTATTGATTCCATTTTCCCTTGAATTCTGTTACTTTTTTCTCTCTCACCAAATTCCACTGTGAGACTGTTCCGTGTACTCACTACTTTTTTGCATGAAGAAATATTTTGTGATGATACTCTGGATCTATCCCTTTCGAGCTTCCTATCATGATCTCTTGTTCTAAGAGCTTTTGTTCCATGATCTCTTGCTCTAAGAGCTTTTGTTCCTCCAAAAAATATTTGCTGCGTTTACAGTATTGATACCTTAGAGATATTTGAATGTCTCTACTAAATTTCTTCTGTTTCTTCTCAAAGGAATAATGCTTAGATCATTAACGACTAATTCATAAGGTCATTGGTATAGACTGTGCATCATTTAATAGCATTTCTGTGGACCTCTTCCACTTTGGTGGCAATTAGATTAAACAAGTTAATTTGTAGAATATTATGTTTGTCTTTGTCTCCGTTTCTTCTTTTTTTTAATGCCTGTTTTCTAGGCTGACAAGGAGGCATTAATGGGGGAGAGAATGTATTATCTCCACTTCTGAGGCATTTTAATGAGGCTCCTTTTGATTAGAGTAGATTAGTATTTTTAGTTGGACATGAGCAATATTGATTTATTATTATTGTTATTATTATTTTTTTTATTGTCCCTTTTCGTTTGTGTTGTCAAAAGGAAACAAATTACATAGAGGGGTTTAACCAGCAAGGAGAGGCAGGTACAATCCTAAACAAAGCCATAGAGGAGGTAACCTGCATGTTCTGCACAGAGGGGTGAATTATATAAATGGTTCCTAAAACATTGGCTGTGAAAAAAACGCTTAAGTGGTATTCTATAAGCTAAGCCCAAAGTTTAGCACAGTTTATAGTATAATGCTTAAGCGGAGAGGACGCTTGTAAATTTAGGCATCGCCATTTGCACCAACAAAAACATGGTGCAATTGCCCGCACCTAAATTTACTCACAGAGCACCCATGTTCTATTATTACGTGCGTAACTTAAAACCACACCCCTGATACACCCTGAAACGCCCATGACCCATTTCAGCGTCCCCTTTTTCGGGTTGCACATAAAAGTTAGGCAGGGATCCTGCTCCTAAATTTACATGCTTAAGTCCCAATTAAATCAGTGCCAGTAATTGCTTGTGGAGAAGCCATTTATTGGCATGAACTGCTTCATTCTATTGCACGCACAAATTGAGCGCACGCTTAAATTTGCACATGCAATTTTTGGGTTACTTTTATAGAATTGGGGAGTGCAGCAGGTACGAATCTATCCACATTGTTGGGCAGACTAGATGGATCCTGCTGGTCTTTATTTGCAATTTGTCACGGTTAGAGGTTTGGCTCTCAGAATTGGGCACAATATTTTACCTAATGACTCTCACCAATGACCTATACAGAGACATTTTCACCTTCTCTGGTTATTGGTTTAACCTCTACTTGTGGACCACATCTAACTTCCTCTGGTTATTACCTTATAATATCTTTTTGCTACCTTGAGATCAGCAGATATGGTTACTCTCTTTGTTGGCACATGTCAGTATCTCACCCCATACACTTGACCATTCCTTGAACTAAGACCCCCTTTTACTAAGGTGTGCTCATGTTTTTAGCGCAACGGTAGAGACGCCCATAGGAATGCATTGGCGTCTCTAATGTTTAGCATGCGCCTATTTTTAGCGCTTGCTAAAAACATGAGCATGCCTTAGTAAAAGACCCCCCAACTAAGTAAGTACTAGTTAAGTTACAGCAAACGGAGATCCACTTATAAATGTTTTTTTTATTATTTAAAAGTTTTATAACCTGTATATCAAAAATATTTCTGTAAGTAAAATATCATTTCAGTCAACAGTTCAACAATATGTACTGCTTCTGTGGAAATTCATATAGATTGACTAGCTTTTTTTTTTTTTTTTTAAATAATTTCAGATGTCCAGTGATGAAATATCAGCTAAACAAGAACAAATATCCGAGGCTTTACAGACTACACAGTTATTCTTGGCTAAGCATGGTGACAAGTATGTTGATATCTGTGTTCTTTTAGAGGTCCTTTTGCTGTGCTGTGTTAGCTGCTAATGAGCACCTAACATAGCAATAAAAAGAGTACCGCGGGATGTTCTCTGGCGTCCTGAGGTAACTTTGCAATCTGTGCTCGCTAATCATTGCACTAAAAACGTTTTCTTAATTCTTATGAGTGTGGCGTGTCATGAGCAGAGAGTGGACGCTCCTGTGCTAACCAGTTAGGACATATACATTACTGCATGCCAACTGGTTAGTGCACCGATAAAGCAGGAACACTTATTGCTTACAAAATAAGTGGCGGCAATTGCTTTGGTAATTAAAAAACATGCGTATGGCCATTATTGTAAAAAAATAGAAAACCAGGGATTTTTTGGCTGCAGTAAAAATGGCCTTGGTATGTGGGAAAGATCCGCGTAAGGGTGCGCTAGGGCCTATTTTTGCTGCAGCTGAGTAAAAGGACCCCTTAATTATGTAATGCTGCACATCGGAGCAAGCAGCCATAGCAGAGGAACAAATCCAATGGAGCTGGAGTAGCGAAGGAATAGCAAACTATTTTTTGATGGTGGCACCATCCTGTAGCGACACCTATGGTTGGCATGTCATCCATTTAGTTGCCTGCAGTCACACCAGCCGTAGATGTGGTGCAATTGCATGCACTTAAATATGGCAAGAGTGCGCATAACTTACAGTATTCCATAAGTTGCGTGTATAAA
This sequence comes from Microcaecilia unicolor, assembly GCF_901765095.1. Taxonomy (NCBI): domain Eukaryota; kingdom Metazoa; phylum Chordata; class Amphibia; order Gymnophiona; family Siphonopidae; genus Microcaecilia; species Microcaecilia unicolor. The sequence goes on along the minus strand of NC_044033.1, from coordinate 462,639,932 downwards.
TGCCAGCCCCTCCTCTGCTCAGCCCACGTGAATCCCCCTTGCATTTACGCATTATGCCGCCTATACACTTTATAGAATAACTCTGTTGATTTTCAGACAACTTCTTAACATTTATGCAAACAAATAGAGTGTAAATGTGAGCACCGTGTTATAGAATTGCTCTTTAAGGCAGTGAAATGTTAAATAATTTGTCCAAGATCACAAGGAACAACAGTGAGATCTGAAAGAGGCTTCCTTGATTCCTAGCCTGCTGCTGTAACGTAATGGTTAAAGCAGTAAACTGAGAACTGAGGTACCGCATTAACTGCTACATATACTTCTAATTTGGCTTAGTAAGTAGGCTGCTTGATGTTCTTTAAATTTATTTACAAGTGGTTGTGTTTTCATTGTTGTAGAATGACAGACACAGAGAAAAAGGAAGTTGAAAGTCAAGTGAAAACTTTACAAGAAGGTTATAACCTGTTATCAAAAGAAAGTGATAAACAGCTACAGGAAACACAAACTGTGGTAACTGAAACAGCAGAGGGGAAGGTAATATCACAAAACAGCTTAGACTTATATAGTAAATGCATACTTGCACGTGTGTGATTTAATGGCTTGAAAACACATTTTTCTTGTGTTTTCATTTGAGAAAAAGCTCAATACTAAAATTAATTGCTTGCAGTTTTTTTTTTAAGGTGTTTTTGGTGTGCAATCTGTACAGATTTTCTGTGTATACCTAGCATGTAACTGTTTGATTAGCTAAAGTAACCAGAACATCTGTGGGGAACCTGAATGTTTTATAAGTTGTGGCATGCTTCATCGTAAGCTAAACCTACTCCATGAAACATTCACACTAGCTTTCTTGTTTAAAAGTCATGTTTTTAGCCACTTCTCCAGTAGCGTAAGGCCTACCCATGGACACAAACGGGCCTATTTACTAAAGTATATGAGCTGTTTAACATGGAAATTAGGACACACTAACAGTTAATGAAGTGACTGTTTCTAGTTCCATACTTAAACAGTATCTGCAATAAGAAGAGGGTATGTGTTTAATAGAGACATTCAAGTGAATAAAATCTATTGGATTTTGTTTCCAGTTAGAATGAGGAGTGTGTTAGCCGTGTTAGTCCACTCTTAAGGTTATCAATAGAAATGAAACAAAATAAAACATGGAAAAGAAAATAAGATGATACCTTTTTTATTGGACATAACTTAATACATTTCTTGATTAGTTTTCGAAGGTTGCCCTTCTTCGTCAGATCGGAAAGATTTCAGTTAGAATGAGAAACTTAACATGGCCTGTTTTCCAAGGAATTTTCTTAACAGTTAGAAAACAGAAGAATCTTCTTTGAAGATAGGGTTAGTGGGGCAGCTGAGAAATTTGCTACCTGGTAATAATGCAGCACAAATCTCTTGAAATGTAAATAATAAAGTTATATTAGCTATTCATCTGTATATTTTTGAACACCTGGATGCAGAACTATGTTATTGCATATTTATATTTAATAACATTATTGACCATATAGCCAATGTTCAGTACAAACTACTTATCCCGTGTGGAACCTGTGATATTTTGTTCTGTGCCATGTAGCGGAGGGTTCTTCTTCAGTACTGCTGTATGCTGTAAACATGAATAGCATGGGATTTTGTATCACGCAATGCGTCTGTGCCTTCTAACCTTTCACTGACACAGTGGAGCATGACAGTTTGCCTTTCACATATATTTCCTCTCTGTTTGTTGTAAGAATTGACAATGTTCTGCTGTGTCTTCCATTAACCCCATGTGTATGTACAACAGCTCGGTTTTCAGTTCACAGATGCATGGCAGTTTCAAAGCTTTTATCACATCCTTTCCTGTTGAAACACTGATCTAGATCACTTGCACTTTTGAGCTGCTAACATTCACAGCATTGGCTTTCTCTGGTAAGTTATTTCTTTTATGTACAAGACATATTAATAAGCAGATATGATGAAGAGTCTGCTATGGTTCTAAAAAGGATCTGTTTTTCTTTATTGTTTTCAGGTGGATAAAGTCATTGCGGGGACCATTGATCAGACCACTGGAGAAATCCTTTCAATATTTCATTCGGTTTTACAAGGTCTTATTGATTATGATACTGGACTTAAATTACTTGAAACTCAGCTGATTGTCTCCGGCATTATTTCCCCCAAGTCAAGGGCATGTTTTGATCTCGAAGAAGCTAAAAATCACAAACTTGTCAATGAACAGATTGCTCTGCAGTTGGAGGAGTTAAGTAATGCTAAGAAACTTATTTCATCTTTATCAAGTACTCTTCCAGTTGTGGCAGCTTTTGAGCAAGACTTAATTTCAGAGCCTCTCGCTCTAAATATTCTGGAGATTCAGCTTGGCTTTGGTTCTGTAGCTCTTCCAGTGACAGGGGAACAACTGAATCTGCACAGAGCTTTTCAAAGGAACTTGCTTCCTGAAGTATTATTTGCAAAGCTACTGGAAAGGCAAAGTGGTGGCAAAGAACTCATTGATCCCAACACAGCAGAAAGAATTACTCTGATGGAAATGGTGCAAAGAGCTGCCATACATAAAGAAACAGGGTTGAGGCTTCTCCCTGTAAGATGGGAAGATAGAGGCAAAATAACATTAACATCTGGAAAGAAGATAAGCATCTTAAGAGCAGCTCATGAAGGCTTCATGGACCGTGAAGTACTGTTTCGGTTGCTTGGTGCTCAGCTTTTCTCGGGCGGTATAATTGATCCTGACTCTGGACACAGATTGAATCTTGAAGAAGCGCTGCAACAGGGGTTGATTGATCAGGGTACTGCTTGTGGTATTCTGAGTTACCAAGTTCAGAATGGTGGAATTCTCTGCCCTTCAACTTCCCAACGCTTAACTGTGGATGAAGCTGTTCAGGGTAACCTGATATCAGTGAGAAGTGCCCTGCTGGTACTAGAAGCACAAAGAGGCTTTATTGGTCTAATTTGGCCTGATGACAGTGAAATATTTCCTATGTCTACTTCTCTGCAACAGGGAATGATAACAAATGAGCTGGCACACAAAATACTAAACAACAGGCAGAAAATAGCTGCATTATACATTCCGGAAACATCAGAAATACTAAGTCTAGACAGAGCTACAAAATTAGGAATTATAGACAACAATACTGCATCTGTTTTGAAAGATGTAATTCTACCTGACAAGATGCCTAATATAGAAGACTTAGAGTCATCATGTAAAAGTTCTTCCAAGTGGATATCATCTTCTGAATTCCAGCCATCTGCATTTCAGGAATGTGGCCAAAGGCAAGATACTTTGGATACCAATGAGCCTATATCTTACAACCAAGAGCAAATAAAACAGTTATTTATGTCATATCTAATGGTCCACAGCTACATGGATGCGAACACAGGGGAAAGACTTTTGCTTTATGATGGAGATCTAGAGGATGCAGTAGGCATGTTGTTGGAAGCTGATAACGACATGTGCTCTGCTGAAGCATTTGCAAATGAACCTACCAGTACAGATAATTATTTATATGAAACTGATTTCAAAACTACTGAAAATGTAGTGCTTGATAAGGAGTGTGGAAGTGAAGATAATACCTCCATGACCAGTTTAAAATATTTTGAAAATAGGCAAGATATTGTGTATGGTGAAAAAACAAGGGGAATTGAATTTGAGAGCAATCAGCCCAGTTTTACTTCTAGAGACTCTGAACTGTCAGAATGTAGCAAAAATACAGCAATGGATAGTCAAGAAAGTGGGAATGTATCCAACGTTATAGACATGAAATCCTGTTTAATACATTCAAACATACTGAATAGAACCACCAATTCTGATGAAGAGGAAGATACATGCAAAGGCTTTGGAGAACAGTCCAAACAAGCTCATATACAGATTTTTAAACACATAGAAGATGAGCAAGCAAACTGTAAAAACATCCAAGATAATCCTTTGAATGACTCCCAAGAAAACCTTATTTTAAGTGCTCAGGAATCCAAAGTTAATAATTTCAACATAGCCTTTGGTAGTGATGGAGCTAAATCTCCTGCCTACTTTCAAAATGAGGCAGGTGTAATGGATTTAACTAATAATAAGGATGATATAACAGGAGTAGAAAACAACTATCCTAGCCAGACCATAGACAATGAAAGTGAGAATACACAGGCTTACTTCCCCCCGCATAATGATGAAACAGTCATACGTGATGACAGTATAGAGAAAGAACAAATTCAAGGAAATATGCATACACAAGCTAGTACAGATATTCAGAACATTTTTGGTAGAAAACGTTTTGGATATGAATCAGAGGATCCATTTGCTTGTAATGCTAATGTTACTCAACAGCCACATATTCATCTGAATAATGATAAAATAGTTTCATATGGTGAAAATGTGAAAGATGAAGCTCTTCAAGACCCTATCCATTTATTAGGTTCCTCGGATATTAAAAACTTTGATGGAGAACTTTCAAAAAATGTATCAGAAAGTCATGTTCCTTACGATAGTGACAATATCTTTATTTTTCAATGTTATGACAAAACAAGCTCACAAGTTGCAAATACAGTTGATGATTTCTATGGTAGTACCTATTCAAACAACATAGGCATAAAAAATAATTTGGCTGGAAAACGTTTGGGAAATGAATTGATGAGTCAAGCTACCTGTGATGATGGTGATTATGTTTCTTCAGATTCCGATAGTGATGGTAATGATTATTGTGATGTACAATGTCAAACCAGGTACAGTGATGATTCTGATATGCAACAAAAGTATGACAGTGATCATGATGTTACAGTTCATCTTAAAGATGATCATCTTGACACTCAACACCAGGAGGGCAGTGACAGCAAAAAGAATAATACTCCTCAACTTAATGATAGTTATTCTTGTACTCCTCAGCAGATCAGCAGTGATGATGACAATGATTCTTCTAATTTTGAAGAGGATGAAGGGAGCTATAATGATATCACTAGAAATATTCAGAGAGAACTGTGTGGTTTAGTACTTGCAAACGAACAACAGCCTTTTGTGGAAAAAGGAGGTGACTTTGATGAAAACATCTCTTTTAATGAACAGACAAAAACATGGAAAATAATTAGTAATGACAGAATAGATGCCAGATTTCCATTAGAACCCATTGAGGAAGAGGAATCAGAAATCTGTAATTTGGAAGAACCAGAACAGCTAACATCTGTTATGGCAGAAAGTCTGGAAAACAAGAAAAGCAACACCAACTCTGAGCTCACGGTGGCCAAGGCTGAGTGGAACAATAGTATAAAGTCTTTAGAAAGTGGACGTCATATCTCTGCTGATATTCCGAAAGGAGAACAAAGTAGAGACAAAGGTTCTGCTCATAACTATGATGCTGAACTGTCAAATGTTTCTCTTCCTTCCTGCTTGCAAACAAATATTAACGATGGCCAGAAAAGTGAAACTTCAGTTGAAATGCATGTTTTTACTAACTCTGATCTGCAGAGTAGTGATGTCTGCAACCTGAATGTGGGTATTATTGGAGAACCTCAAAACCAAAATGCTCGAGATGCAGAAGAAGCATGCCATATTTTGCAGTTTGAAGAATTGGCTACTCATACAGGGGAGAAAGGCTCTGATGATTATGCTGTAGAAGGTAAAACTATAATTGCACATGAAAATCTAGAAGAACATAAAGAGAACATTCAAGGATTTCCTGAAGACTGTATAGAAAGAAAACAGATCAGTGAAAGCGATGAACTGGAAAAATGTATTGACAGTGAAAACATGTTTCCCTGCAACAAAATATATAACACAGGGGAAATAATTCCAGAAGACACTCTGCATCTATCTATAGCTACTAGTAGGCAGCAAACTGAAGATGATGGAAACATCCACAATATATCAGATCAGACAGAAGAGAAGGTGGGAGCAAACGGGAAACATTACAGTGATGTACAAAAAATGTACGAAACATGCTTGGCAACTGAAGGGACCTGTGTAGAAGAAAGCATGTTATGTAAAGATGTCCCGGATGAAGAAGACAATGTAGATGTTACAGAATTACTTCTGGATTACTCAACAGTATGCAAGGAACAAAAACATGCATCAGATGTACACCAAGGGAAAAGCCTCAACTTGTTACAGACAACTGCAAATAATGAAATTGCTATTTCAGACAAAAACTTTGAAATGCTGACACAGACTAAAAGTACTGCATACACAGAAAAGGAAATGTGCATAGCAGTGTCAAATAAACGTCCTGTACACATTGAGAACCTTGGTGAAATATTTGATACCTCGGTAAGTAAATCTAACACTGAGGTTGCTTTCTCAAATAAAGAGGAAACTTATCTTGGCAAAACTGCAAATGAAAATAAAGACGAACACTCCCATACTTTTGCTGATGTGAATTTAGATGATGGTAAGGACAATTGTGATTTTGCGTCTTTTCTAAAACAATATAAAGAAGACAAAAATGTGGACCCCGCCACACTTTATGAGTTGCAACCAGTGGTACTGAAGCCAGCTGCACATCCTTCTCCACTTTCAGATGTGGTGAACCCAGAAGAACATTTAGAAATGGGAGATAATCTTACAGAAATTAACAAAGTCATACATATTGAGGATGAGAAAAATGTTTTTAATATTGTTCCAGATAGCGAGGGGGGCAGCAGTCATGAGTTTTTGACCCATCAAAGGGACACAACTGAAACAGCAGCAGCAGAGTGTGTGACCAAACCAACATCTTCCGATAACCTTTTCTGTGCATCAGATGCTTCTATTAGGGATTTAAGTAGCCCAACTACAAGCCTGGATGGTTCTGAACAGCAAGAAAATGAAATATCCATATATGATGAAAATGTAAGAAACAACATATTGGAGAACATTTTGGACATACAGAGTAACCAATCAAGAGAAGAAAATTATTCCATAGAAGATGTAACTGATAAGCAGAAAGAAAGAAAGCAGTTCAGGGATTTACTTGTAACAGAGAACATTTCACATTCTCCTCATTCCCATAATATCTCAGCTAAAGATTTACAGGAGGCTTTAAAATATACCTTGAAAGAAGGGCATGCTTATTGCAAGCAAGATTATGACCCTCTAAATTATTCAGAGACACAGTTTCTAGTTCAAAGCTTACTTAAAAAGATTAGTTGTTCACACTTGGAAGATGAAACTTTAAGAGAATCAGATGACATTCAAACAGGGAACGATAAAGGTCCATTTATACTAGAACATCCATACAGCACTGCAGAAAACTGTGAGGACCATTCTTATCTTACGCCAAATGATGAAAGTCCTGACGACCATCTTACTGTCTTGAAACAAGTCATTTGTGAGCAAAAGTCTGTAGACCAGCTAGAAACAAACGAGAAACAGTTTAAAAAAGAAATACAACCAGCTGCACCTCAGCTGATTCCTTCACAGCTTGAACAAATCTTTGATATTTCAGCTGACAATGAACAGTCATACAACAAAACTGTGTCTGATCTAACCAATCAATATTCAGCTAGCTCAGGTGAAGAGGATTATTTTGCATCTGGGACGCTTTGTTCTGTGCACCCATCAAAATTTACTGAATTTGGAAGAGGAGATATTTCTGAGAGTCCTAATGGATGTCATATACAAGATGGCGGTCAGCTTGAGAACCTAGACCATGTCACTGAAATAAAAGAAGTCCTACCAGTAGACAGTTCAGCTAGCACTGTAAGTAAACTTTTTAACTTGTAGAATGCATGCTTGCTTTATGCAGTATCCTTGTGGATTTTCTTTTAATAACATATTACTCAGAAACACTCCCACAAATTTTTGAGAGTCAGCAGCTTCATACTGCTCCTTTGGTCCTCAAGCTCAGTAGGAATTAGGGCTTGGAATTGGTGCTATGAATGTTCATACTCAATTGTCTAAGGATTTCCTTCCTTATAAATCTTCCCAAAGTGTAGCTAGTTTGGTCATTGAAGTGACAGTACTTTGGCTGGAGATGGGCACCATGCATTAGGGCTGTCTTTGAAATCCTAAAGTCAAGGGCTGAACTGGACATTGGGGTTGGGGGGCAATTCTATAACTATGCGCTTCCGATTGGGTGCATAGAGGGTATGTGATAGGAGCCTATTCTATGATTATAGAATACCAGCAAAACTGGCTATCAATGTGTGTAAATTATGGCCTTCACATTTATGCCAGCCATAGCGCTGGTGTAAGTGAATATGCCTAAGTGCAGAAGGAATACATGTAACTTAAAGTATTCTGTAAGTTACATGCATAGATGAGAGTCTTGCCTATGCTCCTCCCCTGTGTGTGCTCCCCTTGCAAATTTATGTTTTGTAATTTAAACGGATATTGGTAGATTAACGCTTAGATGCCATAGTAGTATTTAAGGTTTAAGGTTTATTCACATCCATCTCCACTAGCCCACCTTCAAACTTTATTGGGGGGGGGGGGGGGGGTATCCTCAAGGTTATAAGCATTTCCAAATGCATCCTTTTTTGTCTATTGAGAAATGCCTTGTCCTTCAAGTACGCAGCTCTCCCCCCCCATTTAGTTTTCTCTCTGTTCTGAGCCTTGTTAGAGAGGTGTGGAGGGGCATAATGAAAAGGGACGTCCAAGTTTTGATGAGGATGTCCTTGCAAAATGCCCCCATCCAGGGGCGTGGAAACCCGTATTTTTGAAACAAGATGGACGTCCATCTTTCGTTTTGAAAATACTATCAGCGACGTCCAAATCCTTAATTTTGGTCATCCTTAGAGATGGATGTCCCTGATTTCCAGCGATTTTCGAAAGCAAAGACGTCTATCTGAGAAACGACCAAATGCAAACCATTTGTTCGTGGGAGGAGCCAGCATTTGTACTGCACTGGTCCCCCTGACATGCCAGGACACCAACCGGGCATCCTAGGGGGCACTGCAGTGGACTTAATAAATTGCTCTCAGGTACATAACTCCCTTACTTTGTGTGCTGAGCCCCCCAAACCCCCACCCCAAAGCCCACTACCCCCAACTGTACACCACTACCATAGCCCTTACTGGTGAAGGGGGCATCTAGATGTGGGTATAGTGGGTTTGTGGTGAGTTTTGGGGGGCTTGCTGTTTCCTCCACAAACGTAACAGGTAGGGGTGGATTAGCCTGGGTCTGCCTGTCTGAACTGCACTGCACCCACTTAAACTGCTCCAGGTACCTGCATACTGCTGTGATGGACCTGAGTATGACATCTGAGGCTGGCATAGAGGCTGGCAATCAATATTTTTAAAGTCCTTTTTTTAGGATGGGAGGTGGTTAGTGACCACTGGGGGAGTAGGGAGAGGTCATCCCTGATTCTCTCCGGTGGTCATCTGGTCAGTTCAGGCACCTTTTTGTGCCGTGGTCTTAAGAAAAACACGACCAGGTAAAGTTGTCCAAGTGTTCGTCAGGGACGTCCTTGTTTCTTTCGATTATGGGTCGAGGACGTCCTAGTGTTAGGCACGTCCATGCCCCACCTTTGCTACGCCTCCAATACGCCCCCTTGAACTTTGGGCATCCCTGTGACGGAGTGCAGTTGGGGATATCCAAAATCGGGTTTTGATTATACCGATTTGGACGTCCCTGTGAGAAGGACGCCCATCTTCTGATTTATGTCAAAAGATGGGCATCCTTCTCTTTTGAAAATGAGCCCAATAGTAGCAGAAAAAAACCCCCAGAAAGACAATGGGAGCTGCCCAAATAAAAATCAGCAAACAAGTTGTAGGTGATATATTTTTATTTGCCTTACCTAAAAAGAAAATGTGACGGTTCTGACTTATTGTACTCATTTGGGATATGATGAATATCAGTTGGTCCCACAATGTATAGCATACAGTTCAGAAGTTGGTGAGAGTCTTTGATTTAACTTATTAGTAATCATTAGGATTCTATGTATTTTGTACATCATTCGGTGTTTGGTTAACTGTGTGGTGTTTTCTGACCGCTTTGGATAGGCTATTCTCTGAGAAGAGAATCATTTACAATAGTTTTAGAAAACTTTGGCAAATCCCCTTTAAGCATCAAATTGCTAAAGTTTAGATTAGCACCTTTAAAACGTGCTGACTACCTGTATATATTATTAGCGATCAAAATAAGATATTATTTGAGTTATGGACTTGTATAATAAGTTGGATCTTGTCATAAAAACGCATCTTTTCAGCTATTCAATGCTTTACAGCTGTGTTCCCAGAATGCACAGAAATTGCGAGAACACTTAACGTTAGCCCAGGATATGAAGTTTCATCTAGATAATCAACAGCCTGTTAGCGACAACTTGGAAACACTAAAATTGCAGCTTGAGCAATTAGAGGTAAATGAGTTACTTTTACTTTTGCCATGTTTTATTATGATAATTTAGATTTTTAGCTTGTTTATTCAAGTGAAGCTATTACCTGCTTATTGGAATTCAAGTATAATAAGCCCCTGCCCTCATGGGATTGCAGTCTAAATGGATACTTGAACCAAGAGATACTGACTTGCCTAGGATCAGTGGGATCGGGGGGGGGGGGGGTAATGAAATTTGAGCCCTGATTTTCCTGATTCTCAGCATTGCTCTAACTAGTAGGCTATCTCATCTCCTTGTAAATGGTCTACAGTTTTAGAAAGACAGTAGGGGTTGTACCAGAAGACCTAAAAAGCTTCTGTGACTTATTTGCGAAGGACTATTTTCTCTGTATCAACGTATACTAAAAGCTAAGGGGGTATTTCTAAAATGGGACACCTCCATTTAGGTGCCCCAAATGTGTGCGTTAGGAACATCATCTATAACAGATTCCATTATAGAATACTAATGTAAACTGATATCAGTATTCCTAATATTTATACACCAGCATAAGTGCAGGCATGCAAGTGTGGCAGAAATGGGCACAAATTACAGTATTCTATAAGTTATGCATGTAACTGGGAGCCCTACCCATGTATACACCTCCCTTGCATTTATGCTTCATTACAGAATAGCACTTGGACACTCTGCTGGCACTTTCATAGTTCAGTGTACACGTATGCACATAAGCAGTGGCGTACTAAGGACAGGTCAGTAGGAGTGATGCAGGGAATAAAGGGGTGCCAGGTTTTTTTTGCCCCTGCTGTCTCACTTTCTCCCTCTTCCTTATTCCCAGTCCAATGTTTTGCCCTCTCTCTTCCTTAGGTCCATCCAGCATCTCTCTCTGTCCTCCCTGGGTCCTCAAAGCATGCCTTTTGACAGAACGTTGGCAGCTTCAGTAATTCAGACAAGAGGCTTCTGGCCAAATCCAGGGTCTTCCCTTGGCTGGGTCCTGCCTGCGTGGTAACAGGAAGTATCATCATTGGAGTTGGGACCTGGCCAAGGGAAGGCCCTGCTTCCAGCCAGAAGTTGCATGTCTGAATTGCTGTGGCTGTCAAAAGTCTGCAAAAGGCATGTTTTCAGGACCTGGGGGAGGAGAGGGAGAGATGCTAGATGCATCCAGGGGAGGGAGAGGGAGAGAAATTGGTTGGACCCGAGGGGAGGGAGGGAGATGGACTCAAAAATGCTGAACTCGTTGAGTAGGGGGAGGGAGAAGGAGAGTCACAGGATCTATTGGGAAAGGGGAGGGAGAGAGGGAGAAATGCTGGATCTTCCAGGGGATGGGGAGGGACCCAAGAGATGCTGGATTCACCAGGGGAGGGAGAGATGCTGGATCCATCAAGGAAGGGGAGGGAGATGATGGATCTGTGGGTTGGGGGAGAAGGAGAGTGAAAGATGGTGGATTAGTGGAGGGAGGGCTGGGAGAGTGAAACCAGACTGGAGGAGTAGGAGAGAGGAGGAAAGACAGTGGATCCGGGGAAGGAAGACATGAAGGGGGGGGGGGGGAGAGAAACCAGTTCATGGAGGGGTTGAGGGGGGACACACTGGACCCATGAAGGGAGGGAGAAATGCCATGCAATGAGGGGGGGGGAGAGAGGGAGTGATGTTGGCCTCAGCGTGAGTTGTGCAGGAGAAAGGGAACAGAGAGGGGAGGAATAGGAACACAGAGAGGAGATACCTGCCTTGGAGGTAGTATAGGTACAGGACCACAGAGAGGCAATGCTGAAAAAGGGATGGGATAAGGACACGGGGGAGATGGTGGACACAGGGGGAGGACAGGCCACTGAGAGGACAGATGCTGAATTAGGGGAGGGTGCTAAGGGCACAGAGGGCAGATGCTTAACTTGTGGGGGAGAATGGGGAAAGGGGCACAGAGAGACGATGCTGGACAGGACAGATAAGGGACATAGAAGGAAGATGGATGGTAAACATGGAAAGAGAAAAAATGTTAAATGGATAGGAGACCCTGGAAAGGGGGGGGGGGGGGAGAACCCAAAGAAATGCAGAAAAGAGATGGTGGGATCAAGTGAATGGAAAAATACAATTCTCAGACAACAAAGGTTAGAAAAAACTATTTTATTCTCTGTTTATTAATTGCAACATAACTTTGGGAAATGTGCATCTCTAATGCCTTGCATTTCAGTTTCTATTTCTCTAGTATTGCTGTGTGTACAGAGTCTGACTTCTTGAAGTTTCTAGTTCATTTTTTTGCCTTCATATTGCTGTACTGATTTGTGGTCCATTGTTTCATATTTGTTGAGGATCTTTGTTTTGCATATGTGACCAAGGAGTGGTATTCTGCTATCATGTAGATTCACTGTGGAGCTTTTGTAGCTGTTTGTTTGTTCTTTTTTTCTCACTAATTGGCATATTGGTGTTTTAGGGTCTAGTATAATATTTACAGTGCTGCCTTTTCACAGATAAAGTTGTTACTTTATGAGTCCTGGGAGTTAGTATTATTGTGGTATGGTAAGGACCACCAGATCCACTTTTTAGCCATGGCTGTTTCTTTCTGTTAGAATAATAGCCTGTAATGCGCAACCACCAAAGCCTTCTGTGCATCCTGTTTAAATTGAGCATATTGACTTGTTATGCAGAGCTTCCACATTCTCTGTATCTTCCATCTCTGCTAGATCCCCTAGCTTGTGGGATTCTCTGGATCTTCTCTGGATCCTTTTCTTTATTCTGCATTAACTGGTGTGAGATGTGATTCACAGAAGCAGTATAGTATTTACCTTTGTAGTTCCATGTTCAAAAGGAATAGCTCTGCATTTCTGCTTTGGTATGTGTTTTATAAATCACTAAAAACTTTGAAAAATATACTTGCTATTTATTAACAAATTAGCCTGTTTCTGTTATATAAAGTTTGTTAAGTAATCATAGAGCATGTTGCAGGTTTTCTTCAGAGATGGCAGTCCTAGTGCAGATGGTTGTGTAGTGGGGTGGGGGAAGGCTATAGGTTGGGCACGGGATTTGGGGTAGGGCATGAAGTGAGGCGGGTGTTAGGTTTTCCAAGAGGAATACCTGTCGGTAGAGAATTTAAAAAACAATAACAACCAACTTACCACCATGTGCCGGCAATTCTAAATAATGTCAGTGGTAAAATACTCCTCCCCAAATTTTGCTAAATAGAGGAGGGGGTTGTTAAAAAATATGACCTGCCTCAGATGTCAAATACACTAGATACACCACTGTGTATAAGGACTAGTATTTTACACTTATGTGCACAAGGGGTGTATAAATTGTAGGAGCTTAGATTATAGAATTGCCCTTTAAGCTACCACATTTATTAAAACATGAACCTTACAGAGGTTGAAGCAAGAAAGCAGTCTGAAATATATTTGAAAATCAATTATGAAGTACTTACAGGGAAGAAAGATTGTTATTATTTTTGGAACTAAAACATACCTTTTCAGTAGAACCTCAAGGTGAGTTACATTCAGGAATAGTAGGTATTTCCTTGTCCCTAGGGGGCTTACAGTCTAAGTTTATACCTGAGGTCATGGAGGATTTAGTGGCCCCTTAACTAAAGTGTGGTAAGTTTTTGCACATTAACGCAGCTACTGCACGGAAATGTTCTTAGCCACGTGTTAAGGCTCTTTGCAGTTAGCATGGATGGAGTATTCTATAATCTATTTATGTGCACCAAGGCCCTGTGGTAGGAGCCTATTCTATAACAAAACCAAAGCGCCTAGGTTCTGTTATCAAATATTGGTATAGCCCAATATCAGCAAGCCTAGGATCTAGGCAACCACACTTAATGCCAGCCATAGAGCTGAAGTAAATGCGAGTGCCTGAATGTCACAACAATATTTATAATTTACAGTGTAATGTAGGCATGAGCAGTTAAGCTAGCTGAATAGCTGGTGTAAATGCTCATTCTTAACTGCTTGCAGCTAGGGAAAGCGAAGAGAATTGATATACCACATTTCTGTGGTTAAAATCACTGCAGTTTACATAATATATACAGGTGTTTATTTTGTATCTGAGACAATGGAGGGTTAAATGACTTGCCCAGTGTCACAAGGAGCTGTAGTGGGAATCAAATCCATCTCCCCAGGTTCTCAGGCTGCTGCACTAACTAGTAGGCTACTCCTCCATTCCACACTTGTGTGTGTAACTGCTAGTATTCTATAACCTGGCATTGCAAATGCTGGGCAGATACCTTTCTTACCCATGCCCCTCCCAGGTATACACCCCTTGCAATTAAGCAATTTAGAATTTGAGTGCACAGTTTATAGAATACCGACTAGGGCAGTTACACACATAATTGCTAATTAGTGCCAATTCCATTATGTAACTTTCCACTATTCAGAACCTGTGGGGTAGATGTGTCCATCAACCAGCAGGTAGAGATGGAGATCTGAAAACTCAGCTGAGACATATCTCTTGGCATCCTGTCCAGCTCCTCAGTATTTTCTGTCTCCAGCAGGTGGATGGACACACTTTTCAGCCTTTGGTTCTGAGTGATTTGCTCCTGGTCCAGTTGGTCAGCTGGTCCCCAGTTGTGCTTTGCGGGTGACTTGAGTCTGCAGAGTGTTATCTGGAGGTCTTCAGATCTCTGTCTGTGGTGCTCTGAAAATTTACTTCTTCTTTAACCTATCCCCGGTTTCCTGTGGAGCTCTCCTTTTCCAGCAAAACAACCTTAAAAAAAAAAGGAGAAGGATAGAGGATTATTAGAGAGTGTGGGACAGAGTATCAGTCCAGATTCTTCCTCATCTGTCATAAGAGTTGTGGAGGCTGTGAGCTTGGAGGGAGCAGCCAGCAGTGGTAAGTCCGACTGAAGTTTGACTCAGAACCACTTGGAGGGCTGCAAGTTCTATTTGGTGCAGGGGAGGTATCCTGACTCACCACTTGGGACTGTGTTGTGCTGTGCTTGTGCCAGTCAGTGTGATTGGTGACACCCGCAGAGGCAGTTAAGTAGTTTTCTCACTGTGGGACACACTGGCCAGCATCGGGACATTGCAGTGGGTGCAAGCTGGGAATCCCACAGGACATAGGGGACAAGGTCAATGAAAGCATGTCTTCAGATGTGGCACAGCACCCAAATATGCCAGGGACTTCAGGCTCTCCAGCACGGCCGGAATGCAGTTTGATACAGGAGAGTGTATGATAATGGGCACTTTTTTTCGGGGCCAGTTGGCAGTGAGGAACAGCCTTTGTCTAATCATGCATGGATCATTGCCGCTATTTTACAGCCTCAGGGCCCGACAACATTTAGCTGCATCAGGATCTTTGTTTCTCTGGAGTTTATAGTGTTCGTACACCAAGCCTATTTACTGAAGCAGGGACAGTCAGAGTTACTTCAAGGTGCTTCAGTTTCTCACCCCACTGCTCCTCCGGCTCCTAAGAGATCTTGTTTAGACCTCCAGGAGTGGCAGATGAGGCAGTCTGCTTCTCCCTCCTTATCTGATGTGGTCTTGGTGTATTCAGAGGAGCCATTGATGAAGCAGCAGTTAGAGAAGAGAGATGAACCAAAAGTACTGAGGTTGTTTCATAAAGAGGAGCTCAGTACTCTTATTTCTGAGGCACAGACAGTGCTTTCTATTAAGGAACCTTCTATTTTGGCTTCAGGAGTTGCATCTTCATTGATCTCTAGAGGGATTAGAGGTCCTGCTAAGGCATCCAGACAGTCAGGACCTGTTACAGGAGAATAGGTCTCACCAGATGCGGGCTAAGAGTGAGAAGAGCCATGGAATGCCTCTACCCATTAGTTCCAGAGAAAGATAAATTGTAGATTCCCAGGGTAGATTCCATGGTTATGGCAGTGACTAAGAAGACCACCTTGCCAGTGGAATGGGGCATTGCCCTAAAAGACCTACAGGAGAGGAAGCTAGAAGGCTCGCTGAAACAAGCCTTTGAAGTGGCCTCTTTGAGCCTTCAAGTGACAGTGTGCAGCTCGTTCATGGCAAGAGCATGCCTGAAGTGTTATCAACAGTCAGCAACATAAGAGGTGCACCATAACGCCCAGCTGAAAGTGGGGTTAGACTACTTGGCGGATGCTATTTATGATGTGTTACGGCCTGCAGTGTGTCGATGGGTGTCCCGCCATGTTGGCAGCTCTGGTTGTGGCATTGGTAAGTGGATGTAATATCAGAGTCACGTCTGGTTAAATTGCCCTTTCTGAGCAAATGGCTGTTTGGAGAAGATCTCAGTAACTTGGTGAAAGAACTGGGAGAAACTAAACCACAGTGGTTGCCAGAGGATAAGCCGAAAGCCTCTAGTTGTCTGTCTTCAGGGAGCTCTCAATTTCAAGATAGCAGACAGTACCAGCCTGGTTGTCAGCAGTATGGTTAGAAGTCCTGCTTTCAGGGATGTCAGTTTTCCTTTCATGCAGACAGGAATCCTCCTCTCAGTCAGCTAGAGCATCCAGTGCCTCTAGATCTTCGCAATGATATGAGGCTGGTCCACTCTTCTCTTCCTCCGGTGAGAGGATGTCTTCAGGAGTTCTCACGAGGAGTGGGCCAAAATCATGTCAGACCAGTGGGTTCTGGATGTTCTCACAGAAAGTTGCAAGTTGGAGTTCTCTTGCCTGGTCGCTCCTCTCTTCTTGTAGTCTCCATTTCAAAAGGGAACCAAGCTGGTCAAGGTTGAGGTCACCATAGATTTCTTGCTGGCACTCCAGGCCATTGTTGCAGTTCCCCATGCCGAACAGGGGCAAGGCAGATACTCCGTGTACTTCATTGTCCCAAAGAAGGAAGGCACTGCTGCTTCCATGTGTCCCGCTTTCACATGGAGACACTAAGAGTAGGCATAGCCTAAGCTCAAGTGGGAGAATTTCTCATCACTCTTGATCTCCAGGAAGCATACTTGCGTATCACTATATGGCCGCTGCATCAGAGGAATCTACATTTTGCTATGTTGGGCCATTACGTCCAGTTCAGTGCTTTACCCTTTGGTTTTGCCACGACTCTAGGAATGTTCACCAGGGTTATGGTGGTGATGGCAGCCTTCCTTCGACACCAGGCAATCAGAGTTCACCTTATCTTGACAACTGGCTCATTCGTGCGCCATCCTATTTGGATAGTGTGACAGTGATGGACAAAGTTGTCCATCTTCTGCTGCTGTCGTTGGGTTAGGTGTTCATTTTTGAGAAGAACAGACTAACTCCATCCCAGACACTGGAGTATCTGGGCACTTTATTCGAAACAGCACGGGAGAGGATTTTCCTCACAGAGCACAGGAAGTCGAATCTGGTTCAACAGATTTGTTGTCTCCTCCGTCAAGGTGGGCCTACAGTCTGGGATTACATCCAAGTCCTGGGGTCAATGATGACAGTGATGGAAATGGTGCCATGGGTAGTGGCTTATATGTGGCCATTACAGGAATCTCTTAGCCGCTGGTCTCCGGTGTCACAGAAGTATGACCTTCATCTTCCTTGAACTCTGCTTGCCAGATGGAGTATGCAGTGGGGTTCTTTGCTTCTGGACTTGAGGATGATGAAAAGGAATGCCAAAGTGCCCAATTTCTTCAGCTGTTGGAAAGAATCTGGCTCAGTGGAGATTGGTGCCCTAGCCAGAGATGCATCTATTGTATGTCTTCCCTCCTTGGCCCATGGTAGGCTGTGGATTGAAAAGGATTGCATTACATTGATGTTGAATAATTCTCATAGCCTTAGATTGGCAGCAGATACTATGCTATGCAGACATGATTTGATTGCTGGATCGGGGTCCTATCTGTCTTCTTCAGGCACAAGACCTACTGAAGCAAGGTCTAGTGCTCATGGAGAATCTGTGCCCCTTTGGTCTTATGGCTTAGCCATTGAAAGGGTTCTGTTGAGACAAAAAAAGGTTATTCTGATTTGGTCATTGCTACTATGCTTCAGGCTTGGAAACTCTCTACATCCATGGTGTATGTATTGTAAAGATGAGGCTATTGTGAAGATGGTGAAGCTCCCACCTCAGGCTCCCAGGTCCCTCTTTCACTCAGGGTGAGCTGGTTCTCAGTATGCAGATTTTATGCAAATTAATATCCTACCCCTTTCTACTCGGGGTGACCTGGTTCTCAAAAAGGCAAACAGAGTCAGGTCATATCAACAGGATTTTTTTTCATACAAATCTTTATTCCAGCCCATGGGGCACACCTCTTTTAACTTAAAACACTTGCACCAGCTTAAACATTTCCTTTTCTTCTTACTCAGTGCAATCTTCCATTTAAACCTTTCTTCTGGCACAGTTCAGTGTCCATAGATTTTTCCCCCTGAGCCCTCTCCCACAGGCATTTGGGCTCAGTACTAGCTCAGTCCCGGACAACCAGTCCCTCCTGGTAGCCCCCCCAGCTCTAGACACCCAGTCTCTTCTCTTCTGGGGACACCCAGTACCTCTTGGAACACATAGTTCTTATTCTGGGACACACAGTACCTCTTCACTGTTCTAGACACAGTCTTTGCATCTGGGACACACACCGTACCTCTTCACTGTTCTAGACACAGTCTTTTCCTCTGGGACACACAGTACCTCTTGGAACACATAGTTCTTATCCTGGCACTCTAGGGCCTTCTTACCCCAGCCAGTTTCCTTGCCTTGCACACAGTTCACCACCAGCCTAAAGGGCTCAGCCAGTACTTCACATGGGGACCTCCTGCCTCAGCTACCAGCTCTCTTCTTCCCACTGCTAGCTCTCCTCCTCCCCCTCACCCCTCAGGTGGGGTATTAAGTGTTTAATGGCCAAACAGGACCCAGCCCATAACCGGCTACACCTGTTTCCACCTCCAGGACTCTCCCCGGTCCTAGCGACCTCCCCATTCTGGCTCCCTTCAGCAACTCACCAGCCCTACTCCCTGGACATTTTAGGGGGGCAGCGCCCTCTAGGGGCCTAACCAGGGTAGGACAGCCTCTTCCTTCTCACATACCCCCACCCTTAAGATAATTGCTGCTCAAGCTCAGCAACTCTTTTAGCCTTTTCCACTGAGGAGCAGCAATTCTTCCAAGAGGGCATACACTTTTCCAGGCTCATCCCTGGGCCTCACCAACCCCCCTATCTAGGCTCCTCATCCCCCTCTTAGCACATCCCATGGCCCGGGCCCTCCCCTTCACTAGGCCTTGAGGGGCTCTCACTGCAGCGGGTGCTACCTGACCCTCTTCTCCTGCAGCCCCCTCCTACCTCCTGGGCGCCCGGCGCTACCATGAGCCCTCCGAGGGAGGGGTCACCTAGCTCGCCTAGGTCCCTTATCTTTCTCTTAGCACCTCACATGGCTCGGCCCTTCCCCCCGTTCCCGGGGACCTGAGGTGCCTAACCGCAGCAGGTCCTATCTGACCCTCCAACTGCAGCCACCTCCTACCGCCTGGGGCATCCGACCTCACCACGATCCCTCCGAGAAAGGGGTCACCTGACGATTCTTCTCTTAGCACCTCACATGGCCTGGGCCCTTCCCTCTCACTAGGGTACCCGCCGCTACCATGCTCCCCCAGGCTGGGCCCCTGCAGTAGGTCCCTTTTGACCCTCCCCCTGCAAGTCCCAAAACCTGGTTCTTAATGTCCAACTTTAACAGATCCTCTTCAGCGGTAATTAACTCCGATGAGTGCTCTGGCCTTCTCCTCTCCGGCTTGAACTTTTCTCCGGCTTCTCAGGCCTCCATCCTTCCTGGCCGTCCGATGCGGTGCAGCCTGCAATCACACAAAACAAAATCCAAGTGTGGCCTGTTTACTCTCCTGGCCCCCTCACTTGTGCTGCACCTCCCTGTGTGTCCGCCTCCCCCTCCTGGGAAGGGGCATGTGGCCTCCTCCATCCCCTACAGCCACTCCCAACCCTCCAGTTCTCACTTACGTATCCACTCTCACCTCCCCCCTAGATACCCTTTACCTGGGGTAGGTGAGCAAAGCGCCTTTTGCTACTGTTGGCCCCCTCGACGGGCTTCTGGAACCACAGCCTCTGGAACCTCCAAGGACACCTCCATCTCACTCCGACCCCTCATCTGATCTGATCTGATCTGGAATCCAGCTGCTCCCACGTGGAAGTTCAGTGCAGATCCCACCACTGCCACCATTTGTAAAGATGAGGCTATTGTGAAGATGGTGAAGCTCCCACCTCAGGCTCCCAGGTCCCTCTTTCACTCAGGGTGAGCTGGTTCTCAGTATGCAGATTTTATGCAAATTAATATCCTACCCCTTTCTACTCGGGGTGACCTGGTTCTCAAAAAGGCAAACAGAGTCAGGTCATATCAACAGGATTTTTTTCATACAAATCTTTATTCCAGCCCATGGGGCACACCTCTTTTAACTTAAAACACTTGCACCAGCTTAAACATTTCCTTTTCTTCTTACTCAGTGCAATCTTCCATTTAAACCTTTCTTCTGGCACAGTTCAATGTCCATAGATTTTTCCCCCTGAGCCCTCTCCCACAGGCATTTGGGCTCAGTACTAGCTCAGTCCCGGACACCCAGTCCCTCCTGGTAGCCCCCCCAGCTCTAGACACCCAGTCTCTTCTCTTCTGGGGACACCCAGTACCTCTTGGAACACATAGTTCTTATTCTGGGACACACAGTACCTCTTCACTGTTCTAGACACAGTCTTTGCATCTGGGACACACACCGTACCTCTTCACTGTTCTAGACACAGTCTTTTCCTCTGGGACACACAGTACCTCTTGGAACACATAGTTCTTATCCTGGCACTCTAGGGCCTTCTTACCCCAGCCAGTTTCCTTGCCTTGCACACAGTTCACCACCAGCCTAAAGGGCTCAGCCAGTACTTCACATGGGGACCTCCTGCCTCAGCTACCAGCTCTCTTCTTCCCACTGCTAGCTCTCCTCCTCCCCCTCACCCCTCAGGTGGGGTATTAAGTGTTTAATGGCCAAACAGGACCCAGCCCATAACCGGCTACACCTGTTTCCACCTCCAGGACTCTCCCCGGTCCTAGCGACCTCCCCATTCTGGCTCCCTTCAGCAACTCACCAGCCCTACTCCCTGGACATTTTAGGGGGGCAGCGCCCTCTAGGGGCCTAACCAGGGTAGGACACGCTCCTCTTCCTTCTCACAGTATGTATGTGTGTGTGTGTGTGTGTGTAGAAGAAGTTCAAGGGCTGGTGTTCTGAGCATGGACTTTTTCCCTTTTCTGCTCAGATCGCACGTATCCTAGTGGTTCCCCAGGCAGGTCTTCAGAAAGGATTGGCGTTGTGTTCTCTAAAATTTCAGGTTGCAGCTTTGGCCTGGTTCAGGGACCGATTGCAGAAGACATCTCTTGCGGCTCACCCATATATCATTCAATTTTTGTAGAGAGCAGGCCAATTATGGCCTCCCTTTTATACTCCATATTGCAACAACAACCATTTGTAGAACCTTAATTTAGTCCTTCGGGGTCTTCAACCTCCTTTTGAGCTACTCCAGAAGGCTTCCTGGAAAGATTTACGCTAAAGACAGTTCTTGGTGGCTGTTGCATCAGCATGTAAGGTTTCAAAGCTTCAGGCTTTCTCTTCTCGGGATCCCTTTCTTCGCTTCTCGGAGGCAGGGTGTCTCCCTGCGCTTGGTTCCTTCCTTTCTTCCAAAAGTGGAATCAGAATTTCATCTCAGCCGATTTGTGGAACTTCCATACTTTCGCAGAGAGAATAAAGAGGCTCAATATTCTTCCTTGAAGTTTCTCGATGTGTGTAGAGTCCTCATTAGATATCTGGAAGTCACAAATGAGTTTTGCAAATCGGACAGACTGTTTGTTCTTTTTGTTAATCAGAGGCTTGGCTTTATGGCTTTCAAGCCCACAATTGCTAGATGGCTGAAGGAGACTGTCGTGTCAGCTTATTTGCATGTGGAGAAGCAGGCTCCTCAGGCCTTGAGGATTCATTCTATGAAATGTGCAGTGACATCCTGGGCGGAGACTAGATGTCACTTACTCTAGTAATGGATGAAATAACGACTGTCACCTTGCATGGTGCTTCCCATGTATCTCTTGTTCTCTGCAGGTTTTCCAGAGATGAGAGAGGTCAGCACGTGTTTACTCATCTGGTTAGTGTTAGGTTAGCGAGTTGTTTAAGGTTGTTGTGATTATTCTCAGTTTCTTCTTACTGCTTTCTTCATAAATACTGAGGAGCTGAACTGGATGTCGAGAGAGCTATGTCTCAGCTCAGTTTTCAATTCTTTATCTGAACCTGCTGATTGATGCATCCAGCTATTTCACAGGTTCTGGAATAGTGTGAAGGACTAATGGAAAGAAAATGATCTGGCAAGACCTAATTTCTCCTTAGTGCGTATTAACACCAAATATAGCCAGTAACTGGTTGTTAATGCCAATTAGTAGCTCATTTATCAATCAAGTTATGTGTGCTAACAGAGTACACTAATTCACACATTAACTGATTAATGTATGTTAGTAAAAGGGTTCCTCAGTGATTTGCCTAAGGCCACAAGTATTGGCCATTGGATTTGAACCCTAGTTTTCCTAGTTCTCAACCCACTCCTTAGTCTTAGGGATTCATTGAAACATTTGACTAGGGGTGCCTAAACATTTGCACATTAATGTACAATGTTTTAATATAATTTATGGGTGTTGGGAGTTAGTGATGAGATTCAAGGTGTGTGAGTAAGAGAAGGGATTTAAGTCAGGGGGAGGGGTATGGGAATAGATTCTCCTTCCCTTTCCCAGAATCCCATCTCTCCTGTTCCTGATTTTCCTTTCCTTTCCTCTTCTGTTTCCTCTTGCCTCTCTATCTTCTGCTTGCAGTTTCTTTGACTATTTCCTTATTCCCTCCTCTTTTCCATTCCCATTTTCCTTTCCATACCCTTTATTGTTTTCCTTCACCCTGAAATTCCTTATCCATCTTTCTCCTCAGGGATCCCTTTTTCCTTGTACCCTTTCTTCCCTATTCCCTTTCCTCTGTCTTCCATCCTAACACTGATCATTAAAGTTCTCTTCCCCTGCCTCTCCAAAACAGAACCAAATAAATTAACAGAGCAAACAAGATGTGGCAGCAGACAACTACAAAATACAGTTTACTAGGTGGCAAATGCTAATTTATGCAAATATAACAGAATTGCTACAGAATTTCAGAAAGTTTCCAACTCTTGTTTCGTAATTTTCCCTCGAGCTGATAAGAATATGGGAGCTGTGTTTAAGAGAAATTTCAGATTCAGTGCACAGTTTCACAGAATAATGAATCTGCGTTTTTTTTCTATTTTTCTCTATTATGAAAATATTTTCTTTACAGTCATTTGAATCAGGGTTAGCAGCATTTTCAGTTATTCTAAGGAAAGACATGAAGATGGCGGAAGAGTTTTTGAAAGGTGCACACAATGATGTTCCTATGGAAAATCTGAAGGACCTGCAACTAAGCCATGAAAGTTTGCAAAACACGTTTTGTATGGTTTGTGAAATGTCTTCAAAGCGAGCAAAACAAATAGTCCTTGCTATAGACTCTGAAATGGTAAGTGTGTACGTTGTAAGCTGTTCTTCTTAAGTCCTGGTGAACAGCCTAATTTACCTGATATTCTTCGCATATTAATTTTAACAATAAGCCAATGCGACATAATGTAAGCCACATTGAGCCTGCAAATAGGTGGGAAAATGTGGGATACAAATGCAGCAAATAAATAAATAATAAATTACTTTCAATTTACACTCTTTGAGATGGTATTCAGTAACACAGATTGTGGTTCAGTAGATGTGTTTCTGCGGTTAACTTTCCCCTGTATCTTCAGCAGTATTTATCTGATTGAAGTGCTGCTGAACATATTCAGCTAAAGTCATCTATGTAGTTAACTTTAAGATAGCTCCTGTCAACAACCAGAATTATCCAGTTCAGGTTCAATTTATTTGATATACTGCCTATATGAACAGTCTAAGTCATTGAAAACCTTCAGCAAAATATTGGGGAGGGAAACATGAACTGAGAATAACACAACAGTTGACATGAGGACAATAACACAGAGAAAACTTCCACGAGAGGGGACGAGGTACAGTGGGAAGAATTACAGTTGCAACAAGTGGGGGAAAAAAAGGAAGGGAAAGCAACAAGGGGGGGGGCAGTTAAGTTTATCTGGATAGTACTTACATTTTAGTGGTATGCTACTAAACCAAAATGGCACCCCTAGAATGCCCAAATCGATGCCTGTTTTTGTCCAGTTAGTTGATAGTGGGAAGGGATGAAGGGAGAGAGATTTTTTATAATCCAAAATTTCTCAGAGCTACTCCTGAAGTTATCTGGACAAATCATTTCAGTAATAGCCTCGTTATTATCAAAATAATAAGGATGTCACCAGTAATTTATTTGTATTTATTTATTTTATTTTGCAAGTACTTGATATATACTGATATACCAGCTTTAAAGCCAAAAGGTATAGCAAGTGGTTAATTATTAAAAAGTATAATAACTTACTAGGAAAAAACATGGGAAAAGGAGATGAGGAGGAAATGAAAGGTCAAAAACAAGACATAGGAGTAGAGAAAGGAAAAACAAGGAAAAGCAGTGTGGTACAATAGAAGGGCTGGAGAAGAAGGAGGAAGAATAAGAAAACAAAAAAACAAAATAAAGAGGTTCTGGATAGGTTATTTCAACAGAAGAGAATGTTAACTGGTAGAACCATGTTCGTGAGGACAACTTCAAAATGTAGGTTCTTTGGGAGAGAGTTCCAAAACTTTGGGAGAGAGTTCCAAGCATGAATTGTCAGATTCTCATATAGGGCATTTTCGATTAGTAGTCCAAGTCTGAATTAGGATGTTTTGCTCATTATGTCCCTGAAACAGTCCACCTTAGAGCCATTTTTGAATAGGAAAAACGTCTGGGTTTCCTTTTCAAGAATGGCTCAAAGATGGATGTTTTTGCACAGAAGACGTGTAAAAAGAGGATTCATTTTCCAAACTGAAACATCCAACTTATAAACTCCATAAAACCAGACACAAGAATGTCTGACTGGCATCATTTTGAGAGAAATGGCCACACAGACATCCCTGCAGATCATAGGGGCAGCCTAATGGTCAGTGCAGTGAACTATAAACAATGGCACCCAGGCACAATTCCCACCATAACTCCTTTGTTTTGTGAGCCCTCCAGGAACAGAATAAAATCTACTGTATCTAACTGTACACCATTACAATCACCTTCCATCCTGCAGTTGTCTCTTAAATTTAGGTACAATAGGTAATTTGGTGGTTGGTTTTGAAGGACTCAAGATTTCCACCAAAACATGCTAGGTAGAGTGGGATTTAGACCTGGATCCCCTTGTTCCACTGCACTGACCACTAGGCTATGCCTGGCAGCTGCTTGCTGCTCTGTTGGTTATGCCCATAATGAAGCTGTCATACCACCTGGAATCCCCTTTCAGTTTCACTTCTTATGGGGGTGGGAGAGCGACAACATCCACTGGGGGATTAAGGAGGTATCAAGCCTTTATCCCTCCAGTGGTCAGCTGGTCAGTGAGAGCAACTTTTTGTACCTTTAAATGTGTGATCGAAACAGGTCTAAATAAAAATGTCCTTCCTTTTGCTTTGGATGTGTCTTACTGTTCCATTATCACTGAAAGATGTTCAGGTTTTGGGCCTGCCCTAGTCCCAGCCAGAATATGCCTCCAACATGCCCCCTTACTATGTGGACAAACTGCAGTGAAAAACGTGCTAATTTTGCATTTCAAAAATTTGCAATTTAGATGTTTTCAGCAGACGGGTGGCTTTTGGCGAGTATGAGATGTCTATGTGCTTTGAAAATTAGCACCTTTATATCATGGAAGGCAGGTGGGAAGCCAGGAAGTTAGCCTGAGAGGACTTTAAACCACATCTAGGAGTATAAGGTTGGAGCATTGAAGCAAGATATAATGGCGTCTAGATAAAATTTGCTTACAATTTGATTTTTAGTTGCTCTGAGTTCATTTACTGAAAGAAGTTAGTTAGACTTTTCACTCTGGATTAAAATACTTAACTTGTGTTTTTTAATTAGTCTAAACTAGCAGTATTACATCAAGAACTTCTAGACAAGCTTCATAAGCTTTTGGATTGGATTATGGAGAATGATGATACCATCCAAGACTTCACTGTGGATGGCAGCGATATAGAAACAATGAGGAAAAGGTTTCAGGCACTTAAAGTAGGTATCAAAGAAATGTAGAAAGTAGAATATGATAGCAGATGAGAACTATTAGACACTTTTTCCTGACAAGTTTTCTTTTTTATTAGATCCTCTCTTTTCCGCAGTCTTAGATCAGTATTTGTGGACGAGTGATACTTCTTTTTATTTAGATTATCGATGTTTGATTTTTTCCTTTTGTTTATTATTGTCTTATTTTTATCACTTTACTGTACAAGTATATACTTGGTTGATATTTGTAAATTGCATAAAAAAAAAAAGAGAGAGACTTATTAGACACATCTAGTCTGCCCTTTCTTGAAAATTCTTCTAGTACAATATATAGCAAAAAAAAAAAAAAAAAAAAGCGTCACCTTTCATGTGCCTGGCTGTTTCTTAGGAAAAGAAACCATTTTAATGTAAACTTTTATCTTAACTTTGTGTTAGCAGCTCTAAGGACCCTGTTTATTAAGTCATGCTATAGGTGTGCCCATAAGAATATATAGGTGTCTAGTGTTTAGTGCACTCTAATTGTAGCGTGCACTAAAAACGCTAGTACACTTTAGTAAACAGGGCCCTAAATGTAGAAGAGATTATGCATTGATCATCTATCTCTAGGGAGCAAGCCCTTAGAAACCTAGAAAAATGAAGTCAGATAAAGATCATACACCATAATTATCAGTGCAGGACATTCATTTTGCACGCTTCAGGTTGTCCAAACCAACATATAGCCTCATTTATCCCAGTGGTCTAAACATACCCAATATCCCTTTTAATTAACTCTCCATAATTAACTCTCCATAATTGTCTCCAGTTCACTGCTAATTGGATCCTCAGATATTTGCTAGACATTTTAGCTTACTTAAATTTGAACTGGAGTTTCAGCAGTTGCAGATATTCTACATCTAGAGCCACCTGTTAGGCTTCAAAGTTTTCCCAATTTATTTTATAAACAGACACCTCACTGTATCGCTTAATCTTTCCCATGAGGACAGGCAGTGTTAAATGGGGATGCCTAACAGTAAATTTTACATAATCTGCAAATAGTGTAATTTTAAAGTCCCTTGCTTCCTGAAATCCAGCTCCTTGTGACTTTGGGCAAGTCACTTAACTCTCCATTGCCCCAGGTACAAATAAGTGCCTGTGTATATACTATGTAAACCGCTTTGAATGTAGTTGCAAAAACCACAGAAAGGCGGTATATCAAGTCCCATTCCCTTTAATATTTCCATTTGCCCATTATATTTTCTTCATATAAATGTATAATGAGAACAGTTTATCTCATTTATCAGGGACATTCTACCTACATGAATTCATGTTTCAGTTTCTGTGTCAGGGGAATTGGTTCCTAAACAGTGAAGATACTTACCTATAGCAGGTATTCTCGAAGGACAGCAGGCCATTCATTTCCATATATAGGTGCTGTCATCCACGTCGCCTGGTGTGGAGCATTAAAAGTTAACATTGCTTTAATAGCATGCACAGCGTCCCCACCAAACATGTGCTAGTGCCTTCCTGCCTGCTAGGGGAGCATGAGATGAGCAGTACTATACTATAGCACGGAATCAACTGTGTGAATGCAGCCTGGAACAGAACAAAATGGGCCTAGGGGGGTGGAGTTGAATTCTAGACCCCAAACAAATTCTGCAACATTGTCTGTCCAAACCGACTATCGCATCGGGTATCCTGCTCAAGGCAGTTATGAGATGTGAATGTATGGACTGAAGACCATGTTGCAGCCTTGCATATTTCTTCAATGGAGGATGACCTCAAGTGGGCTACTGATGTCACCATGGCTCTAACATTTAGCCCAGCCTGGATATAAATGAATGAAATGCAATCTATCAGCCAATTGGAAATAGTGTATTTCCCGATGGTGACCCCATCCTGTTGGGATCAAAAGAAATAAGCTGGGTGGACTGTCTGTAGGGCCTAGTCTGCTCCAAGTAAAAGGGCAGTGCTCACTTGCTGTTCAAGGTGTGCAGTGCGCTTTCGCCAGGATGGGCCTGAGGTCTGGGAAAAAGTGTTGTAAGGACAATTGACTGGTTCAGATGGAACTCCGACACCATCCTAGACAGGAACTTATGGGTGCATGCAGAGAACTACTCTATTGTAATAAAACTTAGTGTAAGGTGGATCTGCCACTAGGGCCTGAAACTCACTGACCCTTCAAGCTGAAGTAACAGCCATCAAAGACCTTCCAGGTCAAGTACTTCAGATGACTGGAATCAAGTGGCTCAAAAGGAGCTTTCATCAGCTGGGTGAGGACAATGTTCAGCTCCCATGACATAAGCAGAGGCTTGACAGGGGGCTTTGTTAAAAGCAAACCAACTAGATGTTGTCCAGATATAGGTCTACCCTCTATACTATGATGATAAGCACTAATTGTGCTAAGGTGAACCCTTACAGAGTTGTTCTTGAGACCAGACTCAGAGAGATGTAGAAGATAATCATTCAGAGTCTGTGTAGGGCAAAAAGGGGGGATCTATGGCCTTGCCCTCACATCAGACTGCAAACCAAAGATTAACATCTCTTAGTGGAATCTTTTCTGGAAGCCAGCAAGACCCTGGAGACACCCTCTGAAAGACCCAAAAAAGCAAATTCTAGGCTCTCAACATCCAAGCTGTGAGAACTAGAGACTGCAGATTGGGATGTAGAAGTGACCCCTCGTTCTGCATGATGAGGGTCGGAAAACACTCCATTCCTTAGTGTATGCAGCAGATGAATCCAGGAACTGGTGGTGGCCATCTACCAGCAGGTGGAGATAGAGACTACAAAGCTGAAGGCAGTGATACTACACGGTCAGCTCCTCCTTCACTTCAGTATATCTCTATCTTTAGCAGGTGGTAGACGGTGTCTCTGCAGCTCCTGGATTCGTCTCTTGGGCCTGGTCCTGGGCCTTTTGGTCAGTTGAGCTTAGGGGGTGTTTGGGCCCTGTGCCAACTTTAGGGGCATACCTGGTGGCCTGGGTGCCTTCCTCAACAGAGTTTGGGCTGTTGTTTGGACTGTAGCCTGATGGTTCTTCTGCAGTGTGCATTGTTTTTTTTTGGGATGCACGTCAGCCGCTCTGGAGGATTCTCTGGGGCAGGGGGCTTCTGACCTTCCCCCCCGAGTTCATTCAGTTGCTCCATTTGCCTATCTGTTTCAGAAGTCTGGTAGGGGAACTGACAGTACCTTTTTTGTTCAGCCTTTTGAGATTTATTACTTAGTCTCCACTGATGGACCCTGCCCCGAAGAGGGGATGTTTACTCTCCAGCTCAGCAGTAGGGCCCATTGCTCCCTTGTCTTCCTCTGTTCGGAGAGAGTCTTTTCAGAGCGGTCCCTTTGTGCACAGAGGCAGCAAGAATCACCTGCGCTGGAAAGCCATGTTTGCCCAAGTGGGTGCTTTGAGGGCAATAGACCTCATTGTCTGTGGTGAGCTAACATTTTCTTATAGTTCCTGCATTGGCTAAAGGCTGTTCCTGGTGTGGGAAACAGTGAACAACATCAGAGCAGGGCTTCTTGTGTGTTGGGCCTCTGAAAGGGCTTATTTAGTATTTTTATTTACAGACTTTTCTGTCCCCTCATTTTTTTCTTTGAGGGCAATTGCTTAAACTTTCCCTCACTTCCTTTGTGAAACTCTTTATATCCTGGCAGTACAGGTATTGCCTGTGAGCACATCACCTTGAGTGTGCCTGATCTCTGATCTTGGAAGCTCAGCAGGGTTGGGCCTGGCTGGTTTCTACTTGGATGGGAGACTGCCTGGGAATACCAGGTGCTGTAGGTTTTCTTTTTTTCTGCACCTTTATAAGGAAGTTTCTAGGCTTAGTGTCTTTGGCTCCACATTTCTGGAACATATTGTTATTTTCTGGGGCTAGTGCTCTGGTCTCCATGGTAACTATGGAACTTCAGTGCTGTCATGGGGGCATTATTTCCAGGTGCAGTAGTTTCAGTACATAGTTTTTTTCTGGAAGATGGCTGGCTTTCAACCTGAAGGTCTCAGGTTTAAGACTGGTGTGTGCATCATTTTTAGAAGCTGTGGTCCTCGGCTTCTTTTCATATGGGGCATATTTTCTTCACTCTTCCATATTGCTTGCCCTGGCAAGCAGTTCTTTGCATAGCTGGGACATCTAACACTATACTATAGTGCCAAGTTTAGTTGTGTTGGTTTCCCACAGCAGCTCTGCTCTTCTAGTATTGCACTCTGACACTGGTCAAACTATTGCATATCAGTTCCAGCTTCCACTGTATCAGCGGCACCTACTACTACTACTATTTAGCATTTCTATAGCGCTACAAGGCGTACGCAGCGCTGCACAAACATAGAAGAAAGACAGTCCCTGCTCAAAGAGCTTACAATCTAATCTAGCTAGCTGTATGTTGCAGTGTCTCTAAGGCTTTTATTGCACTTTTGCACTTTTTCTTTGTATTGGACAGCTAGCTATATTCAGAGTTATTTCAATTTAGCATTCTTCCCTGCAGTTCTCCTCTAGGAAGCGTTTCTACTGTTTCTTTTTTGGCACCCTCATCTGCGGATTCTCTATTAAGCCGTTCTGGGCCCTCATGTTCAGTTCCAGGCTCTGCCTTTCGGCATGGCTTTGGCTCCATTCACCTTTCCTTAGGTTTGGGAGTTTTGCATTCTCCATAAGGACAGCTTCAGAGTTCACCCTGCTCTAGATGAGATCAGAGAGTCATTCTTCCCAGGTCTTCTCAGAATCCTTGTGCTGGGTGGTCAACCTTCAAATGATGGAAAGGAAAGGCTCTAAGGTAGAGATTTTCTTCTTTCCTCAGGAGGGGAGGAGTCAGATGGGATACCATAGGATTCCTCCTCCGAGAAGTACCATGGATCCTCATCAGACTGTCATGAGTGCTCCTCATCAGTGTTGGCAAAGATCTTCTCATGGGAGGGCCAAGACTGAGCCTGCCTTGATATGGAGGAACTATGTCCTCAAGATGGACGTTGAGGTGTCGGCTTGACCCTCAACTCCGGTGAAGCTTCTTCCTCCAGTATCGAGGGGGTGCCTGCACGGGCAGCTGTCTGCACCGGTGCTGGTGTAAGAGACCTCATCGCAGGCTGAGGGCCTGGCGGGGCAGTAGCAAGAGGCATAGCAGACGTAAGCACCCTAGATGACGATGCACTCTGTTGTAAGAGTCTTGACAAGTGCTCATGGAGCATGAGCCAGATGTGCTCAGGCCAACTGGAAAGGCTGGGGCATTGGGTCAGAGACAGGCTGCTGAACTGCCGGGATAGAAATGGGTGCCATGTCCTGGCTGCATTCAGACCTGTGCATCGGCACCTCTCATATGGAAGGGATTTGGTCCTCCCGGCGCCGACACTTCTGAGGGACTGGGGGTTCCCTCAATGCCCTGAAGCTCTTAGCACCATGCATTGAGAGGGACTGATGCCAGTGCTTCTTGGCCTTCACCCAATGCCGGTCATTAATGCTCTTCTGTGCCAAAGAGGACGATGTTGAATCCTCACATCACCTTGGGATGAGGTCCAATACTGACTGGTCCTAGAGGCCTTGCACAACAGTTGGCATCGAGGCAAGTGGAGACCGTTCGATGCACGCCCACTTCCAGTGTCTGAGACAGGCCTAGTAGCCATGTGAACCAATGCACCTGATCCTGAAAAAATACCAAGGATGAGTCCCGACTGGAGCTCAGGACTAAGAGGGCCTAAAGAGCACGAAAAAAATAAGGTATTTTTTCCCCACTTTTAAGTTTTCTAACACAATAAGGGAAGGTGAAAAAAGAACAATAAAAAGGAAAAAATAGGAGAAAAAAAATCTCCTAGGGAAGGCACAAACCGCTCGCAAAAGTACTTAAGCATAGCGCACCCTCTCCTCATAGTGGATGAGAAGAGACTGCTGGTCCTGTGCTGTTGCGGTGGGTGGGAAGGCACTCACATGTGCATGGTGCTCTGAAAGCATATTAGCTTTTTAATGCTCCGCACAAACCGCTCAAAAATGTACTTATGCACCAGACAGTTTGAGGAGTTGCGTATATCGCATCCTCTCCTCACAGTGGATGAGAAGAGACTGCTGGTCTTGTACTCTTGCGGCGGGCGGGAAGGCACTCACAAGTGCGCATGCGGTGAAAGCAATATTAGCTTTTTAATGCTCTGCACTGGGCGACGTGGATTACATCATCCACATGTGAGAATATGGCCTGCTTGTCCTTGGAGAATCATTGTTACATAGTTTTCATTCCATATTAGTACATTCACCTACAGAAATGCTACAGATAAGTTGTTGTCATTATAATGATTTAATAGGAGAAGGTTTTCATCTAATTGCATGTTATTTTGGATACCGCCGGCCACTTTATAAAACGTTTTCATAAAAGCAGACCGATTAGGAAGCTGGGTGCTGCAGTCACCTTAGGAGTGCTTGTCCATATGATGATTCAGTTATTATCTTCTGATGGTCTTAAATTTCATTGTTTTATATTAAACATTTTAGTAGCTGGGTGTTTTCCAGATCATTTTGATATTATTGCCCCCTACATTAATTATCTAGCATTAAAGGTTTTTACCGGTTGGTGTATTATGCTTGTATTTACTGGTGTATTTACTGAGCGAAAGAGTCATAGCCCAGGATTGGTAAAACTGATCAAGTACACCTACATTTAGCTCTTATAGGGGTTCTTTTACTAAGGTGCGCTGAAAAATGGCCGGTAGTGTAGACATGTGTTTTGGGCGCGCACAGAATTATTTTTTAGTGCACCTACAAAAAATACCTTTTTAAAGTTTTTGCCGAAAATGGACGTGCGGCAAAATGAAAATTGCCGCGTGTCCATTTTGGGTCTGAGACCTTACCGTAAGCCATTGACCTGGCGGTAATGGTCTACACACGTCAAATTCCAGTTGACACCTGTTGCTGCCGCACGTCAGAAAATAAAAAATATTTTTCAGACGCCCACCAAAATTGAAATTACCGCAAGGGCCACGCGGTAACTGGGCGGTAACTGCAATTTGGTACGCGTTGGGCGTGCATAGGTGCCTACGCGGCTTAGTAAAAGGGCCCCATAGTCTGTCATTATATGGGATGCCCTTCCCCTGGTTAAATCAGTCCTAATTGGCCACTGTGGCAATCTGACATCTGGTGAACACAATGCTATAGGAACTGGTTTAAGATCAGGTGTCAGGCTGCCATTTTGAGTGAGGGCAGGGTACTGGCCACCCAGCTTTGTTTAGGTTGTGCCCTCAACATGATACCATGCCATGTCTCGAGACTGGAAAATCGTGATATTTAAGTTGGTAGAAATACAGGTTAAGGAATTTTTATTATATAATTCATAAGTAAGACCCTTTCTTCTTATACTATGTTGTCCAAGTGATGCTGTTGTTTACCAACAATAATTCTTCAACATCCTACCAACAGTTCAAAGAAAAGGAACTACGAGAGAGAAAAATACAGCTTGAGACCACAGCACTTGACATTCAGTTCTTCATTTCGGAACATGCCCAGGATCTGTCTCCTAAGAAAAGCAAACAGCTGCTCCGGCTCTTAAATAGCACACAGAAGGCTTTCCAAGCAAATCAGGAGAAGATATCATCCCAACTGGAATCATTAAAGGCCTCTTTATGGGCAGCACAAAATCTTGGTGACCTTAAGGTTTGCCGTTCTGTATAAACTTAGTACTTCTTTGGCACACTAGTGAGGATTTGCAGTTTTCAAAGCTAATATCTGTACTATTAAGAATGTAAGAATGGCCATACTAGGTCAGACCAATGGTCCATCTAACCCAGTATCCTGCTTCCAGCAGTGGCCAATCCAGGCCACAAGTACCTGGCAAAAACCCAAATAGTAGTAACATTTCATGCTATATAATAAAAAATTATCTCTGAGTAGATATTAATTTGCTTTGCTGTCATGGGATAGGAAGCAGTGTCCTTCTGTAGATTAAGAATTGGTTATTGGAGGGTAGTGTTAAATGGCCTTTTTTCTCAATGGAGGAGGATGAATAGTGGAGTGATGCAAGGATCTGTATTGGGACTGGTACTATTTAACAAATTTATAAATGATATGAAAATTGGAACAACAAATGAGGTGATTAAATTTGCAGATAACACAAACCTATTCAAAGTTGTCAAAACGCATGTGGGTTGTGAAAAATTGCAGGAACACTTTAGGAAGTTGTAAGACTGGGCATCCAAATGGCAGATGAAATTTAATGTGAACAAATGCAAATTAATGCACATTGGGAAGAATAATCCGAATCATAGTTATCTGATGCTAGGGTCCACTTTAGGAGTCAGCACTCATGAAAAAGGCCTGAAACATGCCGAATCTTCTGCCCAGTGTGCAGCAGCAGTCAAAATTAGCAAACAGGATGCTAGGAATTATTAGGAAAGGGATGCGAAATAAGACCAGAAATATTATAATGCCTCTGTATTGCTCCATGGTGCGACCTCACCTTGACTATTGTGTTCAATTCTGGTCGCCGTATCTAAAAAAAGATATAGCAGAATTAGAAAAGATTTTAAAAAGAATGACCAAAATGATTGATGGGTTGTAACTGCTTCCATATGAGGAAAGGCTAAAGAGATTAGGGCTCGACTGAGGGGGGATATGATTGAGATCTATAAAATCCTGAGTGGTGTGGAGCAGGTGGAGGTGAATCTATTTTTCACTCATTCAAAAAGTACAAAGACGTGGGGACATTCAATGAAATTGCATGGAATTACTTTTAAAACAAATAGGACGAATTTTCACTCAAATAGTTAAGCTCTGGAACTTGTTGTCAGAGGACATGGTGATGGCAGTTAAAGTATCTGGGTTTAAAAAGGTTTAGACAAGTCTCTGGAGGAAAAGTCCATATTCTGTTATAGAGATGGACATGGGGGAAGCCACTTCTTGCCCTGGGATTGGTAAGCATGGAATGGTGTTACTAATTGGGTTTCTGCCAGGTACTTGTGACCTGGATTTGCCACTTCTAGAAACAGGATACTGGGCTAGATGGACCATTGGTCTGACCCAGTATGGCTATTATGTTCTTATGCCAGTTGAAGAACTGAGCACAGTGTATTACTCGACAAATTTGCATCATTAACTAATCCCTCTGCATAAGTGTCATGTGACTTGAAGGTTATAATGACTGGTGGAGTCCTTCTTGTGTGTTGCAGAATGGTTCTGTTATATTTCCTTTCATAGATTGTCACATCAGAAATTAGTTGGATGGCTGAGGGTCAAGGCTGCAGTGTTTTAAATGTAAAAGGTTTAGAATGATTCAAAGCTGGAATGTGAATTAATTATTTCTGGTCATTGAAGACCCCCTCACCATTGGCAAGACAATATGCAGTCACCTATATTAATATTGACCATGTAGCTTCACTTCTTTGCTTACAGCAGACATGTACAAGTCAAGAGGGTTAAGTTATTTTTATTTTTTGCTGGCACGATGAAGACTTCTTAAATCATGTAGCTCATTGAAGAAATTAAAATTCTGTTTAGAGCAATTAGAGGGTAAAAACGGAAGGTTAGAAATATTATTGAACAAACTGTTCATAACTGATGAATTGAAAGACTGGTTATCTTTTTTATATGTCTTCAGTGATTCGAGCATTTTCCATTCAGGTAACCAAATGCATACCTTCTGCTTTAACACCCAAGTCACACCTAACCTCTCTTTTGGTATCCTTTTTCAGAATTAATAATATGTATCACAGGTTTCAGGAGACAAAGAAAACTGGATTTTCGCTTCAGTTGGTCCTGTTTGGTCTGTCACACACACACATACATGGTCAGACTTCTCTCAAATAAGTCCATCTCAACAAGGTCTAGATTATCATATCTACATATGGGTGACAGGTTGTTTTCCAGAACTTTTCTGCTGTCACCTTGCTCTAGCTGCATTCCACTGTTATCATGTTTACAGCATACTTTGTAAAGGGTTCGTCTAGATGCTTAGCAATTCTGTATTATTGGGAAAGGCGTGCCTTTCAGTTTACCATGCAATTGTATTCTGGCTTAGGATGTAGCAGAACAGCAGCAAGAACACAAGGAAAAGCTTCAGGAAATCTGTGATCTGCTCACACAAACAGAGAATCGTCTTATTGGTCAACATGACACATTTGTTAGTGGGGAAAGCATGGCAGAGTTGCAG
This sequence comes from Microcaecilia unicolor, assembly GCF_901765095.1. Taxonomy (NCBI): domain Eukaryota; kingdom Metazoa; phylum Chordata; class Amphibia; order Gymnophiona; family Siphonopidae; genus Microcaecilia; species Microcaecilia unicolor. The sequence continues at coordinate 462,603,607 of NC_044033.1, read as the reverse complement.
CATTATCAAACTGAACATCAGGTAATAATTAAACAGACCTTGGATTCTACTACAGTGCATTTTGAATGTGTTCATAATGAAACTGAAATGAAGAGTAATTATAAGCTAGAAACATACATTTCTGATAGAAACATTTGAATCAAGTTTAAGATGTTTCTATGAAATCTACTGATGCAATTGCACAATATACTTGAAAACTACTCATACAGGCATTCTCACTGAATTTATTAAGGGTTCCTTTTACTAAGCTACGGTAACAAAAGGCCTTAGGTTGCCTTTATATGGGTAATTCCCACGTGCTAAGGCCATTTTTACCGTGGCAATAACCCCCCCTCCCCAATTTCCTATTTATTTTATTAATGGCCACCTGCTTTATAGACTGTATGGGCTCCCATATTATCCTTGTGCAAACCAGTTAGCTTGCGGTAACTTAGATGTGCTAACTGGTTAGCACAGGAATGCCCACACTCTGCTCCTGACATGCCCCCTAAAAAAAAATTCCAATGAAATATTTACTGCGCAGTTAGCGAATGCACATGAAAAAACTAACGTGATGCTGTAGCGCATCCTGTGTTAGGCTATTTTTGCTGCATTAGGTGCATGTTAGCATCTAACACAGCTTAGTAAAAGGACCCCTAAGTGGGCAGATAGCACAAATGCTGATTTCAGACTTCACAATTAATATAATAATCAAGATCTAGTTCCCGTAAATTATAAAGTACATTCAGTTACCCATTGTAATAAAGTGTATTCATGTGCATTAAACATATGTTAACGTGTTTGCCTTAACATGTGAATTAATTATTTCTGGTCATTGAAGACCCCCTCACCTAACATATATTAATACAGTAACAACCTCCTAGTTGATCATTTTATATATTTGGGAATCTTATTGGACCAACAACTTTCATTTGAGTATCAGGTAGTTGCCGTATGTGGAAAGTGCTTCTTAGCCTTGTGTCCATTCAGTATAACCGTTTCTCAATAAATCTTCCCGGCTGACCTTACTTTATGGTCTAGTGGCCTCCAGATTAGAATATTGCAGTGAAATCTATGCAAGTATTAGTCATTCTCTCCTGAAATGTCTTCTGATTATACAGACTACAGCAATAAGGATTTTCTGTCAAGCAGAAAGATTTGACCACATTATGCCATTGTTAATTCGTCATCACTGGCTTCCTATTGAGTTTCATGCATGATTTAAGATTCTAACCTTGGTCCATAAGGTAATTCATACAAGTACACCTCTATATCTATAATTACTTGTCATTCCTTATACACCAGTTCGTTGCATGATCACCACTCATATATGCCATTGATTTTTTGAGCAAGACTTGAATTGACCCAACAGAACGCTTTCTTTTGTCTGCCTCTCCTGCTTTGAAACACTCTCCCTCTTTCAATATGAGCTGAACCTTCTCTTATGAAATGTAGGGCTGCCCTTAAGATTTACCTTTTTAATCTGGCCTTCAGGAAATTGTCAGGCAGCATTGGATCATGGTAGCTGATCTAAGCCTTCAGTTTGTAAACTTTATTTCTGTAGTTTTATCTTTAGCTTTTCCCTCCTCTTCTACATCCTACTTTTTTGGCTCTTCTTTCCTGTTGTTATTATGGCATACCTTTCCTAAATGTATATTATATTTTAGATCGCTTTGTTATGAAAGGTGATATCAAATCTGGTAATAAACAAAAACATAAACTGCTTGGACGGCTGCAAGTCCTACTTGGTGCAGGGAAGGGATCCTGACTTACCTCAGTCTGGTGACGATCAGGGTGAATGGCAACTCCCATGGAGGCAGTTAAGTGGTGTTCCTGCTGTGGGACACGTTAGCTGGTATCAGAGTGTTGCAGTGTGTGCATGCCAGGAACATGGCTGGGGTCTTTAGACTCTCCAGCAGAGACAATGCACAGTTTGATGCAGGAGAACACAGGAACGGGCGCTATTTTGTCGGGACCGACTACAGTGAGGAGTCCCTGTCTGATCACGCACTGAACACAGTTGCCATTTTACATCCTCAAGACCTGACAGAGCAGCTGTATTGGGATTTTTCTTTTCTCCAGAGTTTATATTGCTCTTATACCAGGCCTATTTACTGAAGCAGGAACAGTCAGATTTGCTGCAAGGTGCTTCAGTTTCTTGCCTCGGTGCTGCTCCGGCTCCTAAGAGATCTCATTTAGATCTCCAGGAATGAACATATGAGACATATGAGACTATCTCTGCTTCTCCCTGCTTATCTGATGTGGCCTTGGTCTATTCAGAGGAACCATTGTTGAAGGAGCCATTAGAGGAGGGAGAACTTCCTCCTCGGGAGGTGGATGATTCAAAAGTACTGATTTTGTTTCATAAAGAGAAACTCAGTACTCTTATTTCTGAGGCACTGGCGTTGCTTTCCATTGAGGAGCCTTCTGCTTCAGCATCAGGAGTTACATCTTCGTCAATCATGAGGGGACTTAGAGATCCTCCTAAAACCTTTCCAATGCATCCAGACATTCAGGACCTCAATACAGAAGAATGGGTCTCACCAGACGCGGGGCTGAGAGTGGGAAGACCCATGGGTTGCCTCTACCCATTAGTTTTGGAGAAAGATAAATTGCAGCTTCCCAGGGTGGATTCCCTGGTTATGGCGGTACGTAAGATCGCCTTTCCAGTGGAATGGGGCATTGCCCTAAAAGATCTATAGGATAGGAAGCTAGAAGGCTGGCTGGAACAAGCTTTTGGCCTTGTTGGGCCTTCAGGCGATAGTGTGTAGCTCGTTCGGGGCAAGAGCATGCATGAAGTGGTATCAGCAGTCGGTAGCTCAAGAGGGGCGCCATAATATCCAGCTGGAAGCGGGGATGGACTACTTGGCGGATGCTATTTATGACATGTTACGGGTTGCATCCCGCAGTATGTTGGCAACTCTGGTTGAGGCATTGGGCAGCAGATGCAGCATCAAAGTCACATCTAGTTAAACTGCCTTTTCAAGACAAGTGGCTGTTTGGAGTTGATCTCAGTAACTTGGTGAAAGAACTGAGGGAAACTAAGCCATGGTGGTACTGCTGGAAGATAAGCCAAAAGCCCCTGGTCATTCATCTTCAGGGGGCTTTCGATCTCGATTTTGAGATAGATGGTACTGGCCTGGTCATCATCAGTATGGTCAGAAGTCCTGCTTTCAGGCACACCAATCTTCCTTTTGTGTGGATAGGACGTCCTCCTCACTGTCGGCTAGAGTGCCCAATACCTCCAGAGCTTCACAATGATGCAAGACTGGTCCACCCTTCTCTTTCTTCAGTGAGATGATGTTTTCAGAAGTTGCAGAAGGAGTGGACTAAAATCACATCAGACCAGTGGTTCTGGATATTCTTACAGAATGTTACAAATTGGAGTTCTCTCGCTTCTCTGATCTTACAGTCTCCTTGTTGAAAAGGAACAAAGGCGGTCAAGGTTCAAGCCACCATATATTCCTTACTAGCTCTCCAGGCCATTGTTCCAGTTCCCCAGGCTGCAAAGGGTCAAGGCAGATACTCTGTCTACTTCATTGACCCAAAGGAGGAAGGCATCTTTTGTCTAACCTTTGACTGGGTGACCAGAGAATTGAATCATGGATGTAGACGTAATCTACTTAGATTTCAGCAAAGCTTTTGACACGGTTCCCCACAGGAGGCTCTTAAATAAACTAGACAGGCTGAAGATAGGACCAGACGTGGTGAACTGGATTAGGAGCTGGTTGACGGACAGATGCCAGAGGGTGGTGGTAAATGGAAATCGATCGGTTGAGGGAAAGGTGAGCAGTGGAGTGCCTCAGGGATCGGTGCTGGGGCCGATCCTGTTCAGTATATTTGTGAGTGACATTGCTGAAGGGTTAGAAGGTAAAGTTTGCCTTTTTGCGGACGATACTAAGATTTGTAACAGAGTGGACACCCAGGAGGGAGTGGAAAACATGAAAAAGGATCTGCAGAAGCTAGAAGAATGGTCTAAGGTTTGGCAATTAAAATTCAATGCGAAGAAATGCAAAGTGATGCACTTAGGGAATAGAAATCCACGGGAGATGTATGTGTTAGGGAGTGAGAGTCTGATATGTACAGATGGGGAGAGGGATTTTGGGGTGATAGTATCTGAGGATCTGAAGGCGATGAAACAGTGTAACAAGGCGGTGGCCGTAGCTAGAAGGTTGCTAGGCTGTATAGAGAGAGGTGTGACCAGTAGAAGAAAGGAGGTGTTGATGCCCCTGTGTAAGTCGTTGGTGAGGCCCCGCCTGGAGTATTGTGTTCAGTTTTGGAGGCCGTATCTTGCTAAGGATGTGTCACGGTCTCAGGCTCTCGGACACTGGCACCACATGAGCCCTTGGGCCGCTGCCGACAAGCGGCAGCAGTAGGCAAGACCCTCAACCAGGACTGGATAAGCAAGCAAGGCAGGAGAAGCTGTAGACAGTCAAACCTGGAACAACCAAACAGGAACCACAGGACTAGAACTATAGCAGTAGGCAGGCAGGGAATAAGCAGGACAGAGCAACTGGTCTTCACCTGCACTTGACCACCATTCACCAGGGGTTTGAGCCCCCAGGTGCAGGCGGCCGGCAGGACTTACTGGACCTAGCTTGCAGACAGACTAGACCAACAGGATACTAAACAAGCTTGACTAACACATGGTTCGGGACTACTGAGGATACGAGATTCTCAGACCGATAATAGGATACAGAACAAGCTTGACAGAAACAGGGTTAGGGTTCAAAACAGGAGTGCCCACAGGCACCCAGACAAGAACAAGGCATACAGGTAAGACACAAGACAAGGCAGAAGCGCTCCTACAGCACAGCAAGACAGAAGTGCTCCTATCAGCACCAGAAGGGTAAAGTAGGGAAGCTTAAACAAGCAGGCAGAAGTGCTCCTGACAGCACAGCAAGACAGAAGTGCTCCTATCAGCACCAAACACTAACTTGGACCTTTGGCGTTTGCAAAGGCAAACTAGAAAGTTTCCAGGTGGCTAATAAGCCCATCAGCAGCTGAGCTCAGCTGCAGCAATCTCAAGGCAGCTAAGGGTGAGGCTAGCTGCCAAACTTTCAAGCAAGACTGGAGGGCTAAAATATCTGGACTGGACTGAAAAGAGAGTCTGGAAAGGCTATGGCAGCCACCGGTTCTGGCCACCAGAGGGCGAGAGGAGCACAAACCAAGAAAAAGTCACAATCGTGACAGGATGTAAAAAGAATTGAAGCGGTGCAAAGAAAAGCTACGAGAATGGTATGCATTACAGTGGAGATGAAAACGGTAATGGAATTCAAACATGCGTGGGATAAACATAAAGGAATCCTGTTCAGAAGGAAGGGATCCTCAGGAGCTTAGCCTAGAATGGGTGGCAGAGTCGGTGGTTGGGAGGCGGGGCTAGTGCTGGGCAGACTTATACGGTCTGTGCCGGGACTGGTGGGTGGGAGGTGGGGATAGTGCTGGACAGACTTATACGGTCTGTGCCAGAGCCGGTGGTGGGAGGTGGGGCTGGTGGTTTGGAGGCGGGGATAGTACTGGCCGGACTTATACGGTCTGTGCCCTGAAAAAGACAGGTACAAATCAAGGTAAGGTATACACAAAAACTAGCACATATGAGTTTATCTTGTTGGGCAGACTGGATGGACCGTGCAGGTCTTTTTCTGCCGTCATCTACTATGTTACTATGTATATGAGGAGAGACTTGCTGACCTGAACATGTATATACCCTGGAGGAAAGGAGAAACAGGGGTGATATGATACAGACGTTCAAATATTTGAAAGGTATTAATCCACAAATGAACCTTTTCCAGAGACGGGAAGACGGTAGAACTAGAGGACATGAAATGAGATTGAAGGGGGGGGGGCAGACTGAAGAAAAATGTCAGGAAGTATTTTTTCATGGAGAGAGTGGTGGATACTTGGAATGCCCTCCTGCGGGAGGTGGTGCAGATGAAAACGGCAATGGAATTCAAAAATGCGTGGGATAAACTTCCTTAGAAGCTTAGTGGAGATTGGGTGGCAGAGCTGGTGGCGGGAGGCGGGGCTAGTGCTGGGCAGACTTCTACGATCTGTGCCCTGAAAATAGCAGATAATCAAAGTCAGGTACACACATAAAGTAGCACATATGAGTTCATCTTGTTGGGCAGACTGGATGGACCATACAGGTCTTTCTCTGTCGACATCTACTATGTTACTATGTTATGCTTTGGGATAGGAGAATGTGACACAGCTTCTATATATTCCAACTGCACGATTATCTTTGAGAAGTAGTTCCAAATTAACTTTGGATTTTCCTTCAATGAAAATGTTAAGTTAAAATCCATTTGGGAGTGCTCTGTGTATCAAACTGTTAAATTTTGAATAGTTCATGTTAGACAGATCACTTCATATTTACAGTTTAGCAAAGTTTTAAAAACTTATTTGTTTTCTTTGTATTGGGTTTTTGAGCATTTTTTATTCATTCGTAAAGTATTAATTGAATTTTATATTGTAAATGTAATTCACTTCTATTAGACGTGATTCTTTGTGTAATCTACTTTGTAGCTGTGGTTAAAGGTGCAATATAAATGATATGAATAGAATAGAATGTAGTAACATAGTAAGTGATGGCAGATAAAGACCTGAATGGTCCATCCAGTCTGTCCAACTGTCACAGTCATTATCAATTCATGATTAAATCAACAATGAATGTAATGTAAAATACTTGATCAGGGTCTTTGGCATTTCTGGGACATGACCATAGAAGTCCGCCTGGCCCTGTCCTTACGTTTCAACTACTGGAGGTGCTGTCGAAGCCCATTCCAGCCCATCCTAAACCGGATTGCCATATATGGGACACAGACCGTACAAGTCTGCCCAGCACCAGCCCTAGTTCATCACAGCCATCTAAGCGTCACTCAACATATCCGCACTCATGCAGCCATTTAAGTTTAAGTAGATCAGTTTGTCATACTTCATTTCCTGATGGCAGATAAAGATACAGCTTACTGAGTCTGCTCATCCATAGCTCTACAAACCCTTCCTCTGAAATCCTCTGTGCTTGTCCCAGGCTTTTGTGAATTCACCACTAAACATTTCTATAGTTCTACTAGATGTATGCAGTGCGGGATGCATTATATGAAGGTACTTTCTTTGTCCCTAGTGGGCTCTTAATCTATGGTGTTTTCTACCTGGAACAACAGAAGGTTAAGAGGCCCTTTTACAAAGGCACGTAGGCGCCTATCTGCATCCAACACGCATCAATTTGTAACTACCGCGTGGCCTGGGTGGTAATTCCATTTTTTATGCGCGTCCGATATGCATGTTGGAAAATATATTTTTATTTTCTGGCGCACGGCGCTAACCGGGCTGTAATCGGCAGTGTACGCATGCTGAAGATTACCACCTGGTTAACACATGAGACCTTACTGCTAAGTCAGTGGATGGCAGTAAGGTTCCAGGCCCAAAATGAACACGTGCCAGTTTTTATTTTGCCGCACATCCATTTTCGACCCCCCACCCCCCAAAAGGCCTTTTTATAGATGCGCTGAAAAATGGACCTGCACAGGTCCAAAACACGCACCTACACTAGTGCAGGCCATTTTTTTGGTACACCTTAGTAAAAGGACCCCTAAATGACTTACTCAGTCATAAGGAGCTGCAGTGGGAATTGAACCCACTTTCCCAGAATCAAAGCCAACTGCATTAACCATTAGGCTGCTGCTACTTCTCCTAATTTAGATATCATCCTCATCTTCACCGCCTCCATTACAAAGCTGGCCCAAGCTTCTACCATCATTTTTGTAAAGAAATAGGGGCCCTTGTACTAAGCTGCATAAGCGGCTATGTGCGCCCAATGTGCGTCATTTCCGAGTTACCGCCCGGCTACCATGTGGCCTGGGTGGTAATTTCAGTTTTTACGCACGTCATAAAATATTTTTATTTTCTGGCGTGCGGGCGGTAATCGGCATTTGAACGCACATTGACCATTACTGCTCGGTTAACACGTGAGACCTTACCGCTAAGTCAGTGGCTGGCTGTAAGGTCTCAGACCCAAAATGGACGCGTGCCAATTTTCATTTTGCTGCACGTCCATTTTTGGCCAGAAAAAGCATTTTTTACATTTGCACTGAAAAATGATTCTGCATGTGGCCAAAGTACGCCCCTACACTACGACAGGCCATGTTCAGCGCACCTTATTCCTTAGCCTACTCCTTAGTCTATCCCCTTTTACCCTCATTCTATGATCCCTCAATCCAGAGCATTATTTCAGTTGGAAAAGAGGTCTAGTTCCTGTGAATTTATAGCTTGGAGATATTCAAGTGTCTGTATCATATCTCCTACATCATGCCCTTTTTCCCATAATATGCATATTGAGATCTTTAAGTCTGTTCCTGCCACCCCCCCCCCCCCCCCCCGCCGCCCCACTTACTTGTCCTGCTCGTGTGCACAGCAAACTTCCCCAGGGCCCGGCGCTAGCACTGCTCTCCTGTTCCTGTGCACAGCAGCGCCACAGAGCAGTCCTTCTTTCCTGTCGCGTCCAAAGAGGCTGTTTGGACGTGGAAGGAAGGAAGTGCTCTGCTATGCGGCGCTGCCGTGCACAGGAATAGGAGAGTAATTCTAGCACTGGGCGGGTGAGGGCCCTCCTTTGAATTTTGCCCCCCTGTCCTCCTCTTGATGGCCCTGGTGTAACCCATTATGGGTGTGTCTTATATATAAGCACCCGCAGTTACACCAGCCATAGACTGGTGTAACTGCAGTTACCCAAATGCTGTATGGATGCATGTAAATTGCAATATTCTTTAAGTTGCCATACCCATTCACTACACTTGTGAATGCCTCCTTGCATTTACACACTATGCCACTAACGCACACCCTTACAGACTAGTGCACAGTTGCTTTGCTGCCACTTACACACATAAGTGTACACTTATCCACAAAATGGACAATATGCTGTTCTCGTAAGTGTTTAAGCGGCATGTAAATATGGGTAGAATTGTCCTGTTGTAGAATTACCCTTTATATGACTGTTACTGTTATTAGCTTATTTTTCAGCATTGTCTAGGCTGTTACTTTACTTTGTGCATCGTCTTGAGCGTTACATGGAAAGGTGATTTAAAATGGAATAATATTCAAAGACATAACTTGCCGCTTTCACCAAAATGTCAAATAGTGTGAGGTACAATACAATAGTCATAATAAACAAAACAAATAACAACCTCTTCCCCCTCATTCCCTATTCATCACGGAAATCACAATAGAATGTAGATATTGTGGTTAAGCATTACCTTTGCTTGGCTTTCTCCAGGAACTGCAGAAGGATATGCAAGCTGGTGCAAGTGAACTGTCTGAGATTGTGAAAAACACTGAAAGGTTCCTGCGGGAGAATAGAGAGAAGCTGTCACCTGAAGACAGGGCCATGATGGAACAGAAAATAAATGAAGCAAAGATCAAGTTTGAGCTACTTAGCAAGAGAGCAGAAGCATCAAAGAGAGAACTAGAAAAAGCTGTGACAACAGCCATCAAACAGGAAACAGAAAAGGTTCTCATGCATCTCTCAACATTCTATTTTATAACATTAAAAATAATAGCAATATTAATACATTTTATCTTTTTTTTTTTTTTTTACTGTTTGAAGGACATAGGATATATCCCATTACTGCACACTGACTGGAAATGTACAAAATTTGAGATTATCACAAACTTTCAGATAGTGTTTCCTGGTCTCTAAGTCAAATGGAAAGCAAATATGGTAGAGAACCGTGCTATATGGTAATCAATAGAGCAGCATGTGAAAAATCTTTCCACATTGTGCTAGTATAGGAAATTTATTGACAAATGGTATAGATAATTTCCCCAAACCCCACCTCCTGGGAGAATTGCAAGGCTAATATGCCTGGTGATGCTTCTGGGACACTGTTTAAAATGACTGTAATACCCTGTAAGATGCTCCATATCAAAAATCCAGTCTGGTGTGCAGGGTAATGTACAGTTCATAACCTTCAATGATCAACATTTGTATACAAAAAAAGAAGAAGGAACCCCCAAGCAAACCAACAAAGAAAAAAGAAAAAATGGGGGATGACCAACTGAATTCCAGCAGAAGGGTAACTTGTTTATTAAAAGCAGAACAATAAAGTACGAATGTGCAGCAGAGCTAAAAGTCTTTCGTACTGACAGTAAACCTGTTAGAGTCGACAGACTCGATGCAGTCCTATGTTTCAGCGCAAGAGGTGCCTGCCTCAGGAGTCGTAAACAATTTGGTCTGGTTGGTAATGCAAGGATACCAGTCAATAAATCCAAAACAAAAAGTTCAATTGTGCAATGCAGAGAAATCATTAGTGTAAGCTCACAGCTTCACTAGCAATTGTTTTGCACCAATGGTGCAAAAATTGTACTTTATTGTTCTGCTTTTAATTTCCATTGGATTTCCATTGGTCGTCTCCCATTTTTTTTTGTCAGTTCATAACCTTCTCCAAACCTATGAAGCAGCTCAGTGAAACAAGTGGCCCTTATCGGGGTTCATTTGTTTGTCACCATCTGGATGGATGTTTTCCATGGGATCCATTGTAATTCAAAACTGAATGTGGATCGACTCTAAATTGTTTGTGGTCTCTATATAAAGATAAGTCTGTGACTATGTTTTCTGATATCGGATGGTTTTTGAATATATTCGGAACTGTTTTGATGGTTTGAATTTTCTAAGGTAGTCTTTAGCTGTAACTTCAAGTGATTTGGCTAGTATTACTGGTTTTTTTTGGAGGCAGTCTGGTTTTTCTTCGCATTAAGTGGAGTTTCTTTCCACACTGCCTTTTGTTTACCGGTTTTTAAATAAGCCTGTGATGAAAGTGGACTCTGGCTATATTCAGGCCTATGAACCTTTTTTTGCCTAGTTCAGTGGCTCCCAAACCTTGTCCTGGAGGCACCCCATCAATTCAGGTTTTCGGGATACCCACAATGAATATTCATGAGAGAGATTTGCATGCACTACCTCCATTGCATGCAGATCTCTCTCATGAATATTCATTGTGGATATCCGAAAAACCTGACTGGCAGGATGGAATGCCTCCAGGACCAGGTTTGGGAACCACTGGCCTAGTTAGTCCATTGTATTGAAACCTTTTTTTGTTATCTATTGTATAGCACTTTACAATCTAGTCTAAAGTCTACTTTTGGCAAACTTTTTTCTGTGCGTTACTTTATATACAAATGTAGCCATGTTTAAGCAGTGGCCTTAAAATCTTTTTGCTTGTTAAAACTTTAACTTCCATCCCTCTCCCTAGAACCCCTTCATTTACACCATAAGCAAGGGGATCTTCAAAGGGTGGAAGCAATCCCTAAGAGCTCCTCATCTGCTGGCAACATCTTTTAAAATGGCTGCCACTGACCCCAGGCCTTCCTTTACCCTGCATAAATATTAACAAAACAATTTTATAACAGGCTGCCTAGTAGGAAGTCCAAATAGACACCTGTTTTGGGGACATTTTAGAAAGACAACATAGGTACATATGTGTCTTTATAAAACGTGAGCATCTTTGGGAAAACAACATGACTAAAGTTACCAGAAAAAAAAATTAGGTTTAATGAATTTTAAAGAGCAAACACTTTATAATAAAACAGTCCAAACCTCATCCTTGTATGTGAAAAAAATAAAAAAAAGTTACAGAAGTTCAAACATATAACCATTTTTTGGACTCATGGTTTGAAAATAATGGCTTTTAAAACTGTCCTCCTTGCAAACATAATGAAAATCAAATATGTGCACCATTGTCTAAACAGATGGATCTGTTCCTTGCAAAAAAATCAAAACAAGTTATAATACTGGTTAAAAATGAGAAATACTCTTTGTAATATAATTGTTATATTTCTGTCCTTAGGTGGCTGCAGTGGAGCAATTGGAAGAGAGTAAGAATAAAATAGAAAGTCTTTTGGATTGGATTTCAAGTATAGACAAGGAGGGAAAGAACAGTGAGAGGAGAATTCCACAGGCAATAGAGCTGAATGGAACTCATTTTCAGGAAGATGATGGGAAGTCTGTAGCTGGAGAAGAGGAGGAAGTAAATGGTAATATGCTGCAGCCTTTGGAAACCTTGGTGAAAGGACAGGAATGGAGCAAAGAAGAAAATTTGAATCACCAGTATCAAAACGTGAAAGTATGTGCAAAATATCAGTTGTTTTCAGTATTCCTCTAAATATGTTTTATTTTTCAGAATAGTTATTGTAAATGGTCAGCCCTTTGTCACCTGACCTGTATATGGGTAAAATGCACATGTTGTGACTCAGCATATGTAATTTGTATCTGCATAAAAAAAAGTGGGTGGGATTAGGATGAGGAAGGGAAAGTAGGTGCAATGAACGTACAATGCAATAAGCCCAACTTTAGATAGAATGGAGAGAGGGGACTTAAGACGTTCAGGTCAGGTTATATACAAATCCCCCCTGTGTTTTAGAAATGCAGAGCCTCTTGTAAAATATATGTAATGACATGCAGGACTCTGCATTAATGACCCTCCATGTACTGCAGGAGCAGTAATCTTCAGCTCTGTAGGTGGTGAAAAAACACCCAGCTTTATTGCAGATGTGCATGGGAGCAACTTTTTAAAATCATTGCTCCATTCAGCATCCAGCCCCATTGACCTCTCAACATCCCCAACATCAGTGTTCATACTTCTTGACCCCCTTAACATTAGTTTCCTTATTCCCCTATCCCCTCCCCATCCCATCTTTGGGTCTCACTTGGGTCCCTGGTAGTTTTAGTGGGAGCAAAAGCAAACAGTCACTCTTGCTCATGGCAGCCAGGGTTCCAAAATGGTGTCTGTGATTCTTAGCAGTAATCTTTTGGTTCTGCTGCTAGGGTTTTGCCCTTATTTGGCAGCTTGTCTCTTAGCAATAGAACAACAAAATTATTGTGAGGGGGTTATGGGTGCCATTTTAAAACCTGACCCCACCACGAGCAGGAGCAAGTGAGGATTGCCTCTGCTTTCACTAAGACTGTCAGGGACCTTGGTAAGACTTGAGAATGGGATCAGGAGGAGGAGAGTTTGTCAGGTGTGGCCCTAGGGGATTCTTGATGTTGGGGGGGGGGGAGGGTCAGGGTATATCAAGGTTCATGTTGGGGAGTTGGCGAGAATGGAGCTTAGGACTAGATTCTATATATCATGCTTAAAAAAATCAGCGCTGAAATGAAATATGCCTAGGCATATTCTTTAAAGTACGCCTAAATTTAGGCGTACTTTATAGAATAAGCCTAAATTTCCACATGGTTTATACAATACACCGAGCGCCCAACCATGCAGATAAATTTAGACATGGGCAGTTATGCCAAGTAAAACTTAGTGTAAATGCTGACACCTAAATTCCGCATGGACCGGGTGTATTCTATAACCATGTGCATAACACCCATGACCTGCCTATTGCATACCCATGACTACACCTCATTTTCAACTTTGCAGCTTATAATTTATGCAGATCATGTTATAGAATATGCTTATACAGCTCTGCATGTAAATACTAATTAATGCCAATTAGTGTCAATAATTAAGTGGCAATTATCAGTGCTGATTGGCTTATTGATTAATTAAGTTGCATGCGTAAATCCAGAATACGACTGGATTTGCGTGCACAACTTAAGTCACGCTATATAGAATCTGGGGGTTATTGTCAGGTGGTTGGGGAATATGGAGGTTAATGGTTTGGGGGGGCTCAGGTAGGGGGCTGACCTCAGTCCTTACACCTCCCAGCAGGTCTGCCTTTGGGGCAAGTATAAATGCTGACATCAAGATATTTTCCTATTGAAATTTATTTGCGTTTAAAGTGGGAAGTATACATCTGTATTTTTGAGGCACCCAAACCACTTTCCCTCCATGTTCCATGCAATGTAAATGTGATGTGGATCACATTGTTAATAGTGGCGTCCTAAAATCCCTCTTTGCTCATGTAGATAATATAAACATTTAAAACCTGCTATTTACATTTAGGGATGCTAATCCCTGGTGATGTTAATACTGGTTTAACTCTATGTCAAACATTGTGATGAACATTGTGAGCACAGAAGATATGAAATTCGATTGGAATGTATTTTGGTGATTCGATACAACCAAGGAAGAAAGCTTGATACTGTTTGCTGAAAATTGGATTGTATTTTGGATCAAGTTGTTATAAGAAGCAGTATGAAATCCAGTTATTTGATGACCCCTGACCCAGGCAATATGCCAAAACACAGCCTGTGTCGGGCCCTCAATAAAATTTGCTTCCTTCACCCCTTGTTGTGGTTGACTTCACTCCTTTGTTGTGCTGTCAGGGAAATTGTGCCCAGCCACTCATCTTCAATAAACTTAGAGTAGCTCCATTCACTTAAACACAGGTACTAGTAATATAGAATTTTAATGACTGTATTGGTCTTGGAGAAAAATATTTTCTTCGTGGGACCAACAAAAATATAGTATATGATCTTTAGGCACCTCACAGAATAGTTCTTTAAATCAGAAGGCCTCTCATGTCTTGAAAACTTTTGTATTAGAGCATATTTGTATTGGTCCTTCAAAAGGTATCACAGTCTACAGTCACATACATCTGCAAAATGTAAATGGACAGGAATTAATCATTGACCGTATACCTTTAGGGGGCTCACTGTGTTCTATAAAGCAATTTAAGCTGTACTAAATCTTCTTGTTTGCAACTAATCTTGTATTGTGTTTCAACCTATTTTCCTATAGGCTCAGCATGAAAAAATTGTATCTCAGCACCAGGCTGTCATAATAGCCACACAATCTGCCCAGGCACTGCTTGAGAAGCAGGGACACTACCTTGCTCCTGAAGAAAAGGACAAGTTGCAAAGAAATCTGAAACAGCTAAAATCCCAATTTGAAACAACTTTATCTGAGTCTGAAAGGAAAATGAAATCAATGCAGTCCATGCAGGAGGAGCTAGAGAAGTTTACAACAGATTACAATGAATTTGAAAACTGGTTGCACCAGGCCAAGGAAGAGTTTGAGTCCTTAGAATCCGGTGCAACGGACTTTAATGGTATTGAAGCCAAGCTTCAGAGGCAGAGAAGCTTCTCAGAAGACGTGATTTCGCACAAAGGTGATTTGCGGTACATTACAATTTCGGGACAAAGAGTAATGGATGCTTCTAAATCTTGCAGTAAAGGAGATGGTGTCACGGTTGGAAATGACAACGTTGATACTCTTGCTATGTGTACAATGATACAGAATAAACTGGACACAGCATCAGATCACTTCAAATCCTTATATTCTAAGGTAAGCACTGTTCTTGACCTTCATAACAAAATATTAGTGTGGGGGGGAGGAGAGGTGGGGTCTTTCAAATATTTAGAATTAGTGGAACTGATGTTCAGCTGGGTGCTGATATCCAGCCAGAAGTTAAAGGTATACTGGCCCTGAATGTTTAGGACAAAGGATTTATCTGGTCAACTCCTGATATTAACTGGATGAGTCCTTCTGAATATTGTATTCAAAAATAATATTGCCTCAATTGGGAGCGAAATTTCAGCTACGTTTTCCTTGTAAATGTGTAATCTTCTATGAGACTGAGACTTACCACTTTTTCGATCCGGGTCAGCTCCGATCATTTTTAAATGCAAGAAATCCTAAACCACCATGAGAGTTTCTATTACGGACTTATATTGTATGATGTTAAATACCTAGACGCCTTCTTTTTCTTTTTCCTAACTTGTTGCCTATATATTACCTAACCTCTTATTAGGTTTATATGTACAGTCGCCTCCTATATTGAGGACTATGTGATTATAGAAATTTATTTCCTGGGAGTATTCCCATTATTTGATTTTTCTTGTTAACAATTGATGCTTTTTGACAAAGCTTTGCTTTGGATGTATAAAAAAATTGCATAAATAAATAAATTAACAAAAATAATATTGCCTACACTGTTTGCACTCCTTTTGTTAAATTCAAAGTATTTTCCTAAGCCTCAGCCTTTTTGAGAAACCTTTCCTTGTTTGCACAGGTTATTGGTATTTTCCACCCACAAATCTTTGCATAATCCGCCAGATTTTTGAGAATGAATTTAGATCATGAGACTGTTTCATACAAATCAATTTATACCATCTTTTATGTGGGCTAGGCAAGGCCCACTAGTTAAAATAGAAATTTAACAGAAAATGTTGTATATGAAATTACCACTGTATACTTACTTTGAGGGAAGGGTTTGCCCCCCCCCCCTCCATGCCTTCTTATTATCTTTAGTCTGTATTTTTCATGCTAATCAGTGCCATCCATCTGAACCCCGCTTGTCTTTTCTGCAACTCTTTCTTGCTGTAGTTTCATACCCCAATCATTAATTAGATCACCAGGCCCCTCTAGGGTGAACCCTGGAAGAGCTCTTTCAGTGTCTTCAGTCAAGATGCGGAATATTGATTGCCCTTCCATTCTAACCACTCATTGCTCGACAGTTATCGACACAACATCTGCACTGATTTTAAGCTTGGGTGGTTAATGGATTCATTTTTGAAAGAGAAAAAAACATCTAAAATGTGGCCTAAAGCAGCATTTGGACGTTTTGCTTGCCAAAAAATTGAAATGGCTATTTTGGAAACCTATTTTGCAGATGTTTGTCTATGCATTTCATCTGCACTGTGTCCAAATCACAAGGGGGCGTGTGGGGGGCAAGATTAGGGCATTCCTTATACTTGGATGTTTTTCTGCCATAAGGAAACAAAATGTCCAGGACTAAAACTAAGATGTTTTGAGCTAGACTTATTTTAATAATGACTAATGCACAAAAAAGTGCCTTAAATGACCAGATGATCACTGGAGGAGTAAAGGAATAACCCCCTTACTCCCCCAGTGATAACTGATCCCCTTCCACCCCTCTCCCAAAGATGTGAAAGAAACAGTACATACCAGCTTCTATGACAGCAGATGCTATGGCCAGTCCTATAGGAGCAGCAAGTAGGTCCCTGGAGTAGCCTAGCGGATGGTGCAGTGCATTGTGGAAAAGGCGACCCAGGCCCAAAATCCACTCTAACTGTTACACTTGTGGTAAAAAGTGTCAGCCCCCCCCCTCCACCTGCAGCCATTAGGGCTATTGTAGTGCTGTATAGTTGGGTACAGTAAGTTTTTGGTGGATTTTGGAGGGTTCCCCATACAATGTAAGGGGGTAATGGTGGGAAGTGTCCTGGGAGCTTTTATGTGAAGTTCACTGCAGTGCCCCCCAGGGTGCTCCACTGCTCTGCTGGGGATGTCTGTGTGGCCAGTCTACTAAGAAGGCTGCGCCTTCTACATCTCAGTGGCTTGATTTTCTGCGTTTTTTCACATGGACATTTTTTTTCGAAAATTGACCAGAAAGATAAATGCACAGAGCACAAAAATATCCAGCAAGTGGCCATTTTCGAAAAAAAAAATTTGATTGATGTTTTGCTGTTTCAAATATCGCTGTTTACACTATTTGGATTTTGAGCAAAACGTCCAAAGTTGGAATTAAACGTCATATCAAAAATGCCCCTCTAAATTTCTGAGATGGTTGTTCACTAATTTGTGCCATTTCACATTTACAGCAGTATTTCAGTAATTCAGTGTAGGTATTAATCTTCATGAGATAACTAGTGAATGATTAACAAGAATAAATATGCAGCAAAACAAATCATGGCTTTGAGGTTCTGGAATTGTTTTGAGAACCAGCTGGATTAGTGAATGTTAAAAACAAATGTGTGAGAAGGCAGTTTTAAAAATTTCCACACGTGCATTTATTCCTGACCTGTAGCAGGTGCAAAGAAATACGTTCATGTTTGACAGGTTATACGTTTTGCAGAGTATACCCCAAATTCCTCCCAGCTCTGCTTCAGGAATGCCTACGTTAAACACGTATAAAAGTATTCATGGGATCACTTGTACTATTCTAGGCAAAGTGTAGTGTGTAGCTTAAACAGACAGCATAAATGATCCTCAAGTAGAAGCTTTACCAGCAGACTCTCAATTCTAAAGTAAATCTTTATTGTAGTACTCAGAAAAAAACAAGGAAAATCCAGCTTACATTTCAGTTGGTTGTAAAAGAATTGTGGCCTTCTGCGCATAGAGCCTGTATCTAGCCACCTCAGAGGGAAGGAGATGGCCAGAATCTCAGCCCAGCTGAGAAGAAAAGCTGTAACACTCAAAGGGGTAAAGGGGAAGAAACTCAAGGAAAGTAAATGGGAGTGACTTGGGGAAATAGTGAACAATCTTGATGGAATTACAGTAGATTAAAGCGGAATCAGCCCCTAGAATTGCTTCTGATCACCAAGGCATGCAAGGAAGACTGGGCTCGCTCATACAGCGCGCAGGGGCAAAGAGGGAGGGCAGGCCCTAGCTCAGAGTTAACAGCCAATAGAGAAAGCTCACAAGGAGTTAATCACAGAAACTGAAAACTATAGGAAAAGCAGTCCTAATACACAATGCTATCTATTACACAAAACAATGCAATTAAATACAAATAATACTTAGGGTTACTATCAGGGGCATTTTTGAAAGAGAAGGGCGCCCATCTTTCGACACAAATCGGGAGATGGGTGTCCTCTCAGGGTCGCCCAAATCGGCATAATCGAAAGCCGATTTTGAGCATCCTCAACTGCAGTCCGTCGGACGACCAAAGTTCACGGGGGCGTGTTGGAGGCGTAGCGAAGGCGGGACTGGGGCGTGCTTAAGAGATGGGCGTCCTCGGCCGATAATGGAAAAAAGAAGGGTGTCCTTGACGAGCATTTGGTCGACTTTACTTGGTCCATTTTTTTCATGACCAAGCCTCAAAAAGGTGCCCGAACTGACCAGATGACCACCGGAGGGAATCGGGGATCACCTCCCCTTACTCCCCCAGTGGTCACCAACCCCCTCCCACGCTAAAAAAAAAATAATTTTTTTTTTTTTGCCAGCCTCTAAGCCAGCCTCAAATGTCATACCCAGCTCCATGACAGCAATATGCAGGTCCCTGGAGCAGTTTTGGTGGGTGCAGTGCACTTCAGGCAGGCGGACCCAGGCCCATCCTCCCTATTTTACCAATAACTTGTGCTATTTTAGCACAGGTCCCATTTCATCCAATGAGACCTAGTTATTAATAGTTAGGTTAATATAAAATAATACATCTTAACGGTAGCCCATATTGATATCTCCCCCTCCCCCACCCTTAGTGGTTTATAAGTTGTTAAATTAAATTTCAGTAAAATTGTCTATTCTCCACCAAGCTTACTTTTCATCTCTCAGATAGCATAAGAAATGGTTAGTTAGAGGGTTTCATCTTAGGGCATATCATGTTTACTCCATAATCAGAGACATTTACATTTTGTGAGAGACTTGATATTGTCACTGTGTCAGTTGGCTAAAGATCATCTGTTTGGAGTACGTGATCATTTTAGTGAGTATAAAATATCAATGAGATGTTATTGCACCAGTTTTTGTCTTCCATTTTTAGTGCAATAACCTTGGAAATGACCTGAAAGACCTTGTAGACAAATACCAGCATTACACAGAAGTATCTTCTGGGCTACTGTCAGGGCTCCAGGCTTCTGAGGTGGCTATGAATAAGCAACTGTCAGAGCCCATTGCTGTGGATCCCAAAAACCTCCAAAGACAACTAGAAGAAACCAAGGTAAAAAAAAAAAAAGATATTCTGGAAAAAAATCAGTCTATGTAAAAAGGTGAATTTTTCTATGAACATGTAACAGTTTACTTTTATTTCACATAGAGTTGTTGTGGTAAGTCATATCTATAAACTCATGGCATTCTGCATTGTGTAACCCATTCAACCCTAGTAATTATGAGAATAAAGGAAAGAATTTCAAGTTTACTTCAGAGTTAACATGCCATTTCAGATGGGCGTGATTTACTAATAGGCAGATATTCAGACAGCCCTTGAGTGGCCAGAGTAACCGGTTATTGTTAGTTGAATTTTCAGCTGAATCTAACTGGTTAGGTTTCTAGCCAGAAATTCTTTTCAATCTTGCTAGTCAAATTTAATTTAGCTCTGTGAGGCTGGTGCTGAAAGTCCACGTTAACCAGCTGATTCTTCTTAAAGGATCCCTCCTGGTATGTCATAATCAGCATCTCTTACTAACATTTTTGTCAGAGCAGTATATCCTCCTGCTCGCTCTACTGTGGGCTTCTTGAGTAGGTTTTTAAGTTTTCAGAAGGGTGTGGTGATGGTGGGGGGACTTGGGGTGGAGTGGGGGGAGGGGAAAAATTTAGGGAGGTGGATAATAGAAATGTGGGGAAACTGTGTTGTTTTTTTATTTTAAGCTCATGAGATACCCAAAGAGAAGAGATACAGGAGACTTAGAAGGTTTTGAAAAAAATGCAGGGAAGGAAGAGAGGATTGCAACTGAAGGTGGGTGGGTTTAGCAACAATGTTTATGGGATGCCTTAAGAAAAAGGGAGATGGAAAGATCAAGTGGGAACAAGGAGATCATAGCTTTGGGAGGGTATTTTTTTATGGAGACTCAGAGGAGGATGGCTGAGCAGTGGATGACCAGCTTAAGGAGGTACCCTTGCAGTGCTTAATCAACCAAGTTATGTGGCTAATGCTGGAAATCAGCACTAGGGGAACAATTCTTTAGGATGGCACTGACAATTAAGCACCAAGAATGCCGTTAATGGCCAGAATTTCAAAATCCATGCACATATGTGTGCACATGTGAATGTTTCTGACTGCATGCTTATTCTAAAACAGCACAGAGAGGATCCAAAGCACAGAACACAGTCCAAAAGCACAAAAAAGTGCCAAGAGCCTTCAATAAACGGGACAAAGATCTTTATTTGCACAGCATAGATCAATGACATAATGACCTGACAAGATCTGTGTTTCAGCACAAAGCGTCTGCCTCTGGGGTCTTCATCAAAAATAATAAAAATGCATGTTACATAATCAATACTTAAAACAAAAGAAAATATAATAAATAATAACATGGATCATTAAGTTAAAACTGAAATTTTAAAAACCAAAAAAACAGATACACAAATGAGAAATGCAACATAAAAATGGATATACATATCATAAATACAAGATAGAATACAATGATAGTTAAAACACATTGAAATAAGTGATTGTGATGATCTAAAGATATTTAAAAAATTCTAATTAAAAAATGGCATATTTTTGAAGGTCATCATTGTTTCAAGACAAAAAGGAACTATCACATACACTCGGTGAAAGCATTTCCCGTTGTTAGTATACAGGATAATCAAGAAGTAGGCTATTTTTTCCTGTGGAGCATGTTTTTTGTAATTCCACCTTGACGATTAGAGAATTCAGACAACGCACTGGTAAAATTTATTAACTTAAACATCATATAGACTGTAGTACTAAATGGGCTGTATACAAACGTGGGAAAGACAATGAGAAACATTAAAGCACATATGATTGAACATCAAAGTAATATGAGAACTAATGTTGCAGCTCCGCTTGTCCAACATTGTGTGGATTTCTTACATTCCTTTTCAGAATTCATTTTTTGTATATCAAGTAGTGAAAACATCATGGCGGGGAGGTGAATTGAATACCCTCCTATTACGGAAACAGCAGTGTTGTATCTTTGAGATACACTGTCATACCTCAGGTTTAAATAGCGAGATTGATTTATCTGTATTTTTATATGAACAGTTGAAGATTATGTTTATTTTGTTTTCATCTCATCCTCTATTTTATTTGAAGGTCTTATTCAATAAACGAAATAATTACCCTGTTAAAGATTTCTCAATGTCATTATCTATTATGTTATCAAATTTTATTGTATTAACCAGGTCCTTTTACCAAGCATTTTAGTATATTTATGTTTTCTAGGAAGTATGTTTTCAACAAACAGATACACATTTGACATTTTATGTATAATAGAAATGATATGATTTATTATTTATCTGTTTATATGTCATAGTATAGAATGGTGGATTACAAGGAAGTAGGATAGGCATTTTTTAACATTAACTTTATTTGATCTTACATATATAATGATTGAAATATACATATTTTATCATACTGTTATGGAATGACCACTAAAAGCATATTGGTCCCGATATTCAGACCGCAGGAAGTAGCCGGGCGGTCTCTCGCGGTTGTCGCTAAGCCCGGATACTCAGTACTGGCCCATTTCTGGGGACCAGCACTGAATATCCAGTTTAACCTTGGCTGGTCCGATTTTAACCAACCATGCTGATATTCTGCGCTGGCCACTTAAAGTGAGGCTGGCTAAAATTACTCCTATAACGAACCAATTAGCGCCAATAATTGGGGTCTGAAAATCAATTATTGGCGCTAATTGACAACAATTTGAATTTATGAGCATCTTCCTAGTCTGTATTTCATAAAGATGCATGTGCAAATTTCTCAGGCGTGGATCCGAAAAGGTCATGGGAGAGGCATGGATGGGTCGGGGTGCTCCTAAAGTTTCCGGCAGTGTTATTATATAAGGCAGATACGCACCTAATTTATGTTCGAGGATTTACACCGCGGTTCAGTTGGTGTAAATTTTTCGGTGCGGATCCCGGCGCTAACTGCTAATCCATAAATGGTACCCAATTTGGAGCGCCATATATAGAATAGCCTTAGTGTTTATTTTTTTTTGTGCCCGACTTTGGGTATATAGTCTTAAATGACTATTTTTCTTTGACATCTTAGGGGTCCTTTTACAAAGGCGCTCTGAAAAGTGGCTTGCAGTAGAGTAGGCGCGGGTTTTGGGCGTGCGCCGATCCATTTTTTAGTGGGCCTGTAAAAAAGCCCTTTTAAAAATTTTTGCCGAAAATGCACGTGTGGCAAAATGAAAATTGCCACGTGTCCATTTTGGGTCTGAGACCTTACCGCCAGCCACTGACCTAGTGGTAAAGACTCACATGGTAACTGGGCGGTAATAAGTACATAAGTATATAAGTATTGCCATACTGGGAAAGACCAAAGGTGCATCAAGCCCAGCATCCTGTTTCCAACAGTGGCCAATCCAGGTGACAAATACCTGGCAAGATCCCAAAAAAGTACAAAACATTTTATACTGCTTATCCCAGAAATAGTGGATTTTTCCCAAGTCCATTTAATAATGGTCTATGGACTTTTCCTTTAGGAAGCCGTCCAAACCTTTTTAAAACTCCGCTGAGCTAACCGCCTTCACCACATTCTCTGTCAATTAATTCCAGTTTAACTACACGTTGAGTGAAGAAAACTTTTCTCTGATTCGTTTTAAATTTACTACATGGTAGATTCATCACATGCCCCCTTGTCATAGTATTTTTGGAAAGCGTAAACATATGCTTCACATCTACCCGAGCACCTGAAAATAAAAAATATTTTTCAGACACACATATCAGATGCACGCCAAAAATGAAATTACAGTAACAGCCACAAGGTAGTCAGGCGGTACTCCATTTTGGCGTGTGTAGATGCTTACGCGGCTTAGTAAAAGGGCCCCTTATTTTGTGTGCATTGAAAGCATATCTTTTTGTTGGTGTTATGGCAGAGACCTAACTATAATTTTTTTAATTTTATAGATTCTCCAGGGACAGATATCAAACCACCAGATTTCTGTTGAGAAACTTAAAAAGGCTTCAGAAGTGCTACTGGATACAAGGGGAGGTTTGCTGCCAAATAAAGATGAAATCCAGAAAACGTTAAGTAAGATACATTCTCAGCTGTTTATAATCTAAGGAATAAGAACATAAGCGTTGCCATACTGGGACAGACAAAAGGTCCATCAAGCCAGTATCCTGTTTCCTACAGTGGCTAATCCAGGTCACAAGTACCTGGCAAGGTCCCAGAACAGTAAAACAGATTTTATGCTGTTTATCCTAGGAATAAGCACTGGATTTTCCCAAGTCTATCCTAAGAATGACTTGTGGACTTTTCTTTTAGGAAATTATCCAAACCTTTTTTTTAAACCTTGCTAAGCTAACTGCTTTTACCACATTCTCTGGCAATGAATTCCAGAGTTTAATTACTCGTTGAGTGAAGAAAGAATATAACCCAGGTTCCTGAAGGAAAGTTGCCCTAAGGGACGGCTTGGCATCTGTTATTAAATGTACAACCATAGTGTTTTTTGAAATACAGAAACAATACTGCCATTAATTTGTCAATACATTTTTCTCTCAATATTGACACGTGCTTGTACTGTAAATGACTAGTATAGTGCCTAAATAGCTGGAGTAAATGGTCACACGTAAGTTAGATACATATATTTGCAGAGCTGCAGTAGTATTCTGTACTTTCCTTTATAGAATAGGTTCCAGATAGGTGCCTTCTTGGCACCTAAACTTATGGAATTACACTATTACCCCCCAGATTCCATAAATGGTGACTAAAGTTGCGCATACAAATCAGCAAGCGTAGGCAATTTGCGCACACAACTTAATTGCTTAACTAGCTAGTCAGCACCGATAATTGACCACTAACAAGCAATTATTGGCACTAATGCACATTTCACAAAGAGGGTGTGGCCATGGGAGGGACATGGGCGGGTTGTGGGCATTCCTAAAAATTACATATACTGTTACAGAATACGCCTTATCCATGCCTAAATTAGGCGTGGGCATTTGCACCAGGTTTTTTATTGGTGTAAATAGTCACACCTAAATTGTAGTCGCGGGGATAGGTGCTACGCATATTCTATAAACCATGCCTAACTTTAGGTGAGGTTTATAATATAGCTTTAAGCGAGTTTTTTTTTGGCACTGATTTTTTAGGCGCTGTTTATAAAATTTGGTCCTTAATGTGGTGATCTCACCAGCTCTGTAGTTTAGGACTGCCATTCATTCTGCCTAAACTAAATATATACAGCCCGGAATTTAAAGGGGGTTTATACATATGAAGGTTCATTTTAGATAGAACATAGAAATTGGAATTGATACAGTACATCCAGGTCATGGCATGGACAGTAATGGTAGTATTTGAGAAAAGGATCTGCTGACATGGAACATTTTCTGAAATTCATTTAGGTATGCATGTGTATGTTGCAGCTAAGTGTGGTGGGAGCATCCATTTTACTGTTGTCAACATGGAAAACATCAGTGGAGGGAACTCGGCAACTTACGTGTATAAGTGACGACTCACTTGTAAAAGGGTATTTCAGAAAAGTATTGTGTGTTGTGCTGGTTAGCTGGTTACTACAACTACTACTACTTATGATTTAAATACTGCTACTAGACATATGCAGCGCTGTATACTTGAATCTGAAGAGACAGACCCTGCTCGAAAGAGTTTACAATCTACTCAGGAGAGACAAACAGGACAAATAAGGGATAAGGGAATTACTTAGGTGGGAATGATAAAACAGACATAGGGGTTAGGAGTTAAAAGCAGCATCAAAAAAAGTGGGGTTTTAGCCTAGATTTATAGACAGCCAGAGATTAGCTTGACATACTGGCTCAGGAAGTCTGTTCCAGGCATATGGCGCAGCAAGATGAACATAGTCTGGAGTTGACAATGGAGGAGAAGGGTACAGATAAGAGAGATTTACCCAATGAATGGAGTTCCTGGGGAGGAGTGTAGGGAGAGATAAGAGTGGAGAGATAATGAGGAGCTGCAGAGTGAATGCACTTGTAAGTCAATAAGAGGAGTTTGATCTAGATGGATAGGGAGCCAATGAAGTGACTTGAGAGGGCTAATATGAGCATAGCGACACTGGCGGAATATAAGTCGTGCAGCAGAATTTTTTAATAGATTGAAAGGGAGTGAGATGACTTAGTGGGAGACCTGTGAGAAGCAAGTTGCTGGTTCAGATAAGTTGCCAACGGTTTGAACACTTTTGGACTGTTAATATTAAAGTATTTGGAGAAATCCTCATACAAAAATATTTGATAGAATAATGGTTTAGGTGAAAGTGAGAGAAATATGTTTATGGGGGAAAAGGGAGGTTTTATGACTGATGATGGTATACTCAGCACTCAAGTTTTAAGTAAAGCTTGAGACAAGTTTTTGAGGCGTCTGAAGTCTTTCCTCCCATTTAACAAAATAAAAAACAGAAACTCAAAATTCACAATTTATAGAGCATAAGATATAGCGAATTATTAATAGACTTGCATTGGATATTGACATAGCATTCTATGCCACAATGTGCACTTTTATTTAAATGTTTTTTGGTCGATATTGAGGGGCATAATTGAACGCAAACGCCCATGTGTAAGAACGTCCATCTCCGAGAACGGGTCCGTGAAGGGGCGGGCCGAACCGCATTTTCGAAAAAATGGACGTTTTTGAGCTGGGCGTTTTTAGTTTCCATTATCGCTAAAAAAAACAAACGCCCAGCTCAAAAACGTCCTAATCCGAGCCATTTGGTTGTGGGAGGGGCCATGATTCATAGTACACTGGCCCCCCTGATATGCCAGGACACCAACTGGGCAGCCTAGGTCAGTGCGGTGGACTTCAGAAAAAGCTCCCACATGCATAGCTCCCTTACCAAGGGTGCTGAGCTCCCAACCCCCCTCCCCCAAAACCCACTACCCATAAATGTACAACACTACCATAGCTCTTAGGGGTGAAGGGGGCACCTACATGTGGGTACAGTGGGATTTGGAGGCCTCCCATTTACCAGCACAAGTGTTGCAGGTGGGGGGTGGGGGGGGGGGGTGGGCCATACATGCAGGCCTCTAGGACTTGTTGCTGCTGTATAACATTGGCACACCAGTTGACACCTGAAGACTAATCTCTCCAAAAACGTCCTTTATTGGAATAAGCACGTTTACTCACAGTTAACTGCAGAGGTTGTGCCCCACTGGCAACGAGTCTCCTTGGTACTGAGATTAGCAGTAGGTCAGAGCTGGCAGAATGCTGTACAATGCCCTCTTTCAGCCACAATCAAAGTAAGAACTAAGTTGTCTAACGTGGCTAACACAGGAAAGGGAACTAAAACTGGCTTACAAAAATGGCCACTACTGCCTGGACTACAACAGGAAACACAACAGGGCACACTCTGACCCAGTAGGCAGGGGGAAAAGCACCATGGGAGAAGAGCCTACCAACTACCAACATCGTGAGACTGTAACACAAGCTAATGAAATCACGGAGCCAATACCCTACACCCACCACAATGCAATGCTGATGTGACCCTGTAGTGCCTCGAAAAAAATGCAGTGTTGCAGTAATAACTAGAGTCTAAAATTCGTAATGTAATACCAAATCAATGGACACATAAAGCTTTATTAATTTAGTAAACATTTGAGTGGAGTTTTTTCCCGATGATAGAATCCAAGCGTGAGTTACTTTAAACATTAGTAACCCCGCTCCAAACCTGAGACAGTTTAGTTTCAGGTTTCTGAGGGTTTTTCTCCACATTTAAACACACTATTGTGACCCTGTAGTGCACCTGAGAGCCACATCTGACCCAGGGAAAGGCTGTGAGAGGATCGAACACATTCTGCTGTCATGGAGGTGGGTACGGCGTTTGAGGCTGGCATACAGGCTGGGGAAAAAGTTTTTAAAGTGGGGGGTTTTTTGGTGGGAGGGGTTAGTGACCACTGGGGGAGTCCGGGGAGGTCATCCCCGATTCCCTCCAGTGGTCATCTGGGCAGTTGGGGCACTTTTTTGGGACTTGTTCGTGAAAAAAAAGGGTCCAAAAAAAGTGACCCAAAATCGCGGTAAAAACGCCTTTTTTTTTTGATTATCAGCTAGACGCCCATCTCTCCTCGGCTGATAACCACGCCCAGTCCCGCCTCCGACATGCCCCCATCAACTTTATTCGTTTCCGCGACGGAGTGCAGTTGGAAACGCCCAAAATCGGCTTTGATTATACCGATTTGGGCGCCTTTGCGAGAAAAACGCCCATCTCCCGATTTGGGTCGAAATATAGGCGTTTTTCTCTTTCGATTATAAGCTGGATAGTCTATTACTTATGTTCAGATTGATCTTGTTGTACACCACCTTTGGTGAATTTCTTCAAAAAGTCTGTAAATAAATCCTAATAAATAATTATATGCCAATACTTACACATGCACGTCTGCCATTTTAGAATCCTATGTGTGTAACTACACCTATTCAAGTACAGAGACCGCAGGCTTAGTGTATTTTTCAAATTTGAGGGGGAAAAACAATGGGGGATTAAGGAGTTCTGCAAAAGGCTGTCCCAAGTAGGCACTTTTAGAAACCCTACATGCCCAGGAGCAGTCATAAATCCAAGTAAGACATCCACATGCATTCCCTGTGTGAAATAAGGAACAAACATGAAGATTTTGGTCCACCCAGATCCTGTCTCTTGTCATCTGCATGCAGTGCAGCTTTACACTTGTAAAACAATGAATGTTTGGAAAACCAGGTGAAAAAGTACAGTATGCAATAACATATAACCAAAACAAGGATCAACATTAAATCTATCTAACACTTGTTACTACCTGGGTAACACCTGGGGACTTACAACAGATTATAAGTCTTGAACAGGGTCTCAGGACAGAGATGTTTCTCCTCTGTACTACCAAACAGAGACTAAAGAAAAATCCAGTTAACCTCCTGGCTAGATTTAAACTCCATGACCAGTCAGAGCCCAGAGCACCAACTTT
Organism: Microcaecilia unicolor; assembly: GCF_901765095.1. Taxonomy (NCBI): domain Eukaryota; kingdom Metazoa; phylum Chordata; class Amphibia; order Gymnophiona; family Siphonopidae; genus Microcaecilia; species Microcaecilia unicolor. Next base: position 462,575,204 of record NC_044033.1, on the reverse strand, counting down.
GAAAGTGTCTGGCCAATAGTACTGCAAGTTCCCTTTCCACAAGGCTAAATTGAAAAAGAAAGTAATCTTCTCTGCAACAGCATTAAAACTGAAAACATTCGCTATCTGCTGGCCAATTAGGAGAAATACATGTCATTGGTAAAAATAATACAGTTTACAGGCTTAGAAACCTACTGTTTCACCACAAGTACAATATATTTTATGCTGCTTGTCCTAGAAATATGCATTTGATTTTCCCCAAGTCCATCTTAGTAATGGCTTATGTACTTTTCTTTTAGGAAGTTAACCATACCTTTTTTAGAGCTTCTAAGTTAACTGCTTTTACCACCTTCTCTGGCAGCAAGTTCCAGAGTTTAATTACATGTTGAGTGAAGAAATATTTTCTCCAATTTTTTTAAAATTTACTACTTTGTAGCTTCATCGCGCGCCCCTTAGTCCTATTATTTTTGTTAATAGTAAACAAGCAATTCACATCTACCCATTCCACTCCACTCATTATTTTATAGACCTCTATCGTATTTCCCTTCAGCCATCTTTTTTCTAAGCTGAAGAGCCCTAGCTGCTTTAGCCTTTCCTCATAGGGAAGTCGTCCCATCCCCTTTATCATTTTCGTCACCCTTCTCTATACCTTTCCTAATTCCAATTTTGTTTTCCATTCCTTTTCTAATAATGCCTAACATTCTATTTGCTTTCTTAGCCGCTGCTGCACACTGAGCAGAGGGTTTCAACGTATCATCAACAATGAAACCTAGAGCTGTTTCCTGATTTGTGATTCCTAATGTGGAACCTTGCATCACATAGCTATAGTTTGGGTTCCTCTTTCCCACATGCATCACTTTGCACTTGCTCACATTAAACATCATCTGCTATTTTGATGCCCAGTCTTGACCATTTATCCCTACTCTCTGTTTTCAATCTTTAACTAGTTTTTAATCCACAATAGAACACTGCTTCCAATATAGAAGGGAATAGTGCTCATCTATCACTAGTGATTCAGACTGACAGATTACTGGCAATTGTGTTGCCAGTTTAAAGGTTCTGCCAGTGCTAGCCTCTCTTAATTAAAATCATTGCTTTGCCAACCTTACCTGGCCCCCAGAGCCCATGTATTTCAAAAGAATACCATTCTCAGGTCTGTAGGCCCCTTCTTGACTTTGGGCTCTGGGCAGGGGCTTTGTTTGCCTATAGGGTAATCCTGCCCTGTTTGCAATCCAGGTATCCAGCTGCTCCATATTAACATAGTAGCATAAAATTAAAAGAATGTTCCCTAGAAGGTCATATATAAAGTCAGAAACCTTTGTATAAAATGTGAAGGATGGAGATATGGATGTTTTACTTGCCAGCAGTATGCTCTGGAGCAGTGTGTCATTGGCTTTTGAGATGTCAACTGGAAGGGCGTTGAACTAAGACGCAGTTTGTTTTGTCTTCAGATGATATTGTAGGAAGGTACGACAGCTTATCCAAGTCGGTGAATGATCGTAGTGAAAAACTTCAGATGACTCTGACTCGCTCTCTAAGTGTGCAGGATGGCTTGAATGAAATGCTGGACTGGATGGGGGATGTTGAAAGAAAACTGAAAGAAGAAAATCAGGTCCCTCTGAATTCGGCTGCTCTTCAGGATATCATTAGTAAAAGTATTGTAAGTAGCCACTGCTTTGTTTGCTTATAGACACCTTTGTTTTACACACCATCAGAGTCAATAATTTCAGGGTTGTATTTTGATACTTTGACCCCTTTCCTTCCTTTGTTGGTTCATTTGCAATGTTAGGATGTGCTGCGTTCTAGATGAAAGCTAGGGAGTTTCAGAAATCTGTTCTACTAATGGTAAATAAATAAATGCATACATAAACATATAAAAGAGAGAGAGAAGGATTGGTACAACTTCTGCTTAGTATCTGCTACTACTACTACTTATCACTTCTATAGCGCTACAAGGCATACACAGAGCTATCTAAAGTATCTAAAGTAGTCTTACTCAGCAATACGCATTTGACCTTAAGAAGATGGAGGAATATTCAAGGCCTAGACCATAGGTGGCAGAAAGCCCCTGGGACCATGGCCTGACCAATATTTTGCCCAGCACAGCATTGGCAACTAGATAACTTGAGGACGGGACGAGAGATTGGTTTGTTTGGTCTCTCCGACCAAAAAAGGTGTTCCGCTTTCCTTGGCCTGGAGGGACAGTTTTGGAATGCAGGCACCTAATTTTTCTTTAAGCAGCTAGATACTTCCTGTTAGCCAGGCCACTCTTTACACATCTTTACAACTAGGAATTCTCTCTCTCTCTCTCATTTTATGCCAGGGTATGTGGAGTGTGATTCCAGTCTCTCAAATTTACTTCTGATGCTTGCCAAAGAGAGCTTCTTTCTAGAGTTCATAAAATGTTACATGTATAGGCAATTTAACCAGGTGTGGCTGTGGATGTTGTGTTAGTCCAGCAATAGTCTTAAGGGGGAATGGTATGGGGGAAGGGAATGCTTTTTAGGATTCACTTATGTATTCTAGTATTGCCATCATTTGCTTACTGTCTCTTGACATCAGGAAGGAGGTTTTGTATGTCATATGCTAGTCAAAGAATGTACTAAGTTAGTCTAATAGAACAATATCATATTATATTCTCTGGGCCCAATATTCAAATGCAAGTATCCAGATAGCTTTGGAAATGATCCAGATGTTTACGGTACAGATAATCAGAGCACTAACTGAATAATGCCACCAAAAATTATACAGACCACCTCAGCACTATACAGATAGTGCCGGGGCAATCCAAGAGGAGATCTTGGGTGGAACTAGAAGTTATCCAGTTGACGACAATATTCAGATTGCTATCTGGATAAAGTCAGGACAACAAAAAAGCTCTCCTAACTTTATCCAGTTTGCTATATGGATAGTTGTGGGGATTCAGGTGACTGATATGGTCTGGAGTTCTGTACCAAACACTTTGTTTAACTTTATTTATTTGTTTGTTGTGTTTTATGATTAATTATGTTGTCCGCTTGATTATGTTTTGTGATTGATTTTGTGGTGTCTTTCCATACTACTTGTTTTAACCTATCCTATCTGCAAATGAGTTCTTTTCTGTCTTTTTAAATTCTGTATACCACCTCGACCTGTTCGACAGATAAGACAGTATAGAAAGTGCAATTAAACTATAAACTAAAGCAGTCCCAATATCATGGCTCTCTGGATAGTGGTGCTAGTCACCACCATTGTGCTCTTCAGATAGTGGCAGTGGATATCCAGATTTATTTTTGCAGTGGCAGCCAGTTCTATGACAAAATATCCTCAGACAAAATGGCACAGATAAAATGTCAAGGGAGAAAATAGCATGGATAAATTGGCATGAACAACATGTCATTGCAATATTACAGCAACTGATAATTGGTGACAACTGACAATATTTATATTTAAAAAATGTTTCATTACATAGCTTCCCACAGTTCCAGAACCTGTGGGATAGTTGTGTCCATCAACCAGCAGGTGGAGACAGAGAACTGAAAACTGAGCTGAGACAGCTCTCTCTTGGCATCTAGTCCAGCTCCTCAATATTTTCTATATCCAGCAGGTAGATGGACACACTTTTCAGACTCTGGTTCTGGTCCCCAGTTGAGCTTTGCTGGTGGCTTGAGTCTACAGCGTCATATCTGGAGGTCTTCAGATCCCTGTCTGTGGTGTCCCACAAATTTACTTCTTTTCTCCATTCACCTCTCCCTTGTTTTCTGTGGAGCTCTCCTTTTCCAGCACAACATCCTAAAGAAAAAAAGAAAGGAAAAGGAAAGAGGTTTTTCTTGAGAGCATGGGACAGTATCAGTCCTGATTCATTCTCATCTATGGTAAGACTTATTGAGATTGTGAGGTTGGGGGGAGCAGCCGGCAGTGGTAAGTCCAGCTAAAGTTTGACTCAGAACCACTTGGAGGGCTGCAAGTTCTATTTGGTGCAGGGGAGGGATCCTGAGTCATCGCTTGGGACTGTGTGCTGTTCTTTTGCCAGTCAGGGTGAATGGGAACTCCCGCAGAGTCAGTTAAGCAGTTTTCCTGTTGTGGGATCCACTGACTGGCACCAGGGCATTGCAGTGTGTGCAAACTGGGAATCCCACAGGATGTGGGGGAAACAGTTGGTGGCATCACATTTTCAGATTTAATGCAGCATCTGAATATGCGAGTGGCTTCGGGCTGAATGGCAGGGCCAATGTGCAGTTTGATGAAGGAGAGCATGGGAATGGGCAGCATTTTGTTGGGGCTAACTGGCAGTGAGAAATAGCCTCTGATCACATGTGGAGCACAGCTGCCATTTTACAATTTAAGGGCCCAACGGAGCATTCAGCTGCATCGAGATCTTTGTTTTCTCTGGAGTTTATATTGCTCTTACACCAGGCCTATTTACTGAAGCAGGGACAGTCGAAGTTACAGGTTCTTCAGTTTCTCACCCCACTGTCCCTCTGGCTCCTAAGAGATCTCATGTAGACCTCCAGAAGTGGGCAGATGAGGCTGTCTACTTCTAGGTTCAAGATTACATTTATTTGATTGACGTCTTAAAGACAAGTCATAAAAGTGGTTTACAAAGTTCAGTAACAAAAAGAAATACAATTATACAAAAAGGACAGACTGCAAAGTTGTTGTAATCCAATAGAGCCCTGAACGAAGAAGAACCTGCATGCAAAATAGTCAGTTTCTTGTCCCAAAAGGCAGATTAAAAAACTCTGTTTTCAGCTTAGTTTTAAATTCAGGAAGAGAGCCCTCCGAACACAAATTTACTTCCGTAAATTACTAAAGACCCATCTCTTTGACAAGATATACCACAAAGACCAAAGCATGTGGAACTCTTACGCATATCCAGAAATGTAAATCAATGCCTTCTATTTATTACTATCATGTATTCCATCACCATGTAACCTAAAATCCTTCTGTAACACTAATGTCTATTCTCTTCTAATTTCCACTATCCATGATGTATTGTAAGCCACATTGAGCCTGCAAAGAGGTGGGATAATGTGGGATACACATGCAATAAATAATAATAATAATAAAAGATAGCGGGAAGGCATTCCATTCTGTTGGCCCGACAACACTCAACATTAATGTCTGTTAGGTTACCAATGGAACCTCCTGGACAGAAAGAACAGTCAAAAAATGCTGCTGACTGGAATGCAAAACTTGAGATAGAGGGGGGGGGGGGGGTTAAAATTCCCCGTGCCTGGCCTCCAAGGGGGACCCGGCGCCGGGGTCTCCCTCTCTCTCTCTCTCTTTCCTGCTCCTGATGGGCCCCGAGTGATCGCAGCCAAATAAAATTGTGTGACCCCTAGGAGCTGCAGAATAATGATGTATCTATCGAGAACCCACCCAGATCATGACCCCAAATGTGGGTTCTTGACCCCATTTGGGGTCCTGACCCACAGTGTGGGAAGCTCTGGCCTGTACCTGGTCAGGCCATAACTATGTTGGGCCACAGAAATGCATCTATTTCACTTACAGTTTTCTGATTTTTCCCATTTGGAGTCTTTAATGCAGAGATTTCCCATGGACTTGGCTCTGCAGTTATGTGAGCAAAGTGGGCAAAGGCAAGATGATTAGAAATTGCAAAGTGTCCAGTCTCTTGTCTTTGTATCACTGTACTGTGAGATTCTGATTTTTTATTTCATATTTGTTTTGGACACATATAACTATTTTTTTTTTTTTGTTTCAGATGTTAGAGCAAGACATCACAAACCGCCAAAGCAGTATAAATGCTATCAAAGAAAAAATGAATAAATTTATGGAAACAGCAGATCCATCCACTGCATCTTCTTTACAAGTGAAAATGAATGACTTGTCATCACGTTTTTTTAAAGCCTGCAGCGAACACAAAGAAAAACTTGCAAAGATGGAAGACTTAAAGACTAAAGTGGAACTGTTTGAGTCCCTGTCAGAAAAGGTTAACTCCTTTTTAGAGAGAAAATCCCAGGATCTTACAGAGACAGATGGTCCTGGAAAGGATGTTACAGAACTATCTCACTACATGCAGGTGAAGTACCTTCCAGTTCTTGATACATTTCTATTCAAAATGGTATTTAGGGATTACTTTATAACTGCTCGCATGGGTAGAACTTATACTTTTCTGCTGAATAATTTAGTTTTTGAATCAAAAGTACATGTGTACTTCCATGTTTGTTTATTTATTTATTTATTTATTATGATTATGATTATTTATTGCCTTTTGATGGAATTCACTCAAGGTGGTGTACATTAAGAATAATGTTGACAATTATCCCAGAAAAACTATTGGCCTGATATTCAATTGAAGTTAAACGTTCACCAGCAGCTTGTGAACGAATAACTTTGCTATATATATATGTGACCTGCTGAGCGAAAAAGTATCAAAAGTAGGGTTACAAATAAGAGAGATAAATTTGGGATACCTTCATTTTTGAAAGTTTTGTGTACTATAGGGTTAGTTGTAGAATTGTTTTCACAACTTTGATGTTTTTCATGTTTTACAGAATAAAAAATGCAGGTACCTAAAGCGGCGTATGTGATTTTTGAGGTTAATTACATTTTATTGATAAACGTTTCTCATTTTGTTAAAGACATAATTAGTCCATATTTGAATCTGAAATTTTGCAGGATTATGTAGTTGATATGCCTCTATCTTGTGGTTTAAATAAGTCACATATCCCACTTTTGGTACCTTTTGCTTAGCGGGTCACATTTTTTCAAAACTTATATGAGCCAGAAATATGACTAAATAGCCCGATATTAAGAAATATATAAGAAATGGTCAGAAGGAGGCAGAAAATGTATCCAGAGAGTGGAAATTTTGAGCCACTGTTCAGATAATGAGTTTAGGCTTGAATAGCATGCCTAAACTAAAGGCCAGTAATTTGATATAATTTTGTAATCCACATTGAACTGGAAAGGTGACTGCAGAATACAAGTCTTGATATGTAAGGGGATGTACCTTGACACAGCAGTGTGCGAAACATGAGTTCATGTCGGATGAATGAACGTCTCCGTATTTAATTATACAAACAAATAAGAAAAAAAGAACAGAAGATTTGAAAAAAGCTAAGTGTAATTCTACTATAAGATAGAACATTTAAGAGGAAATGTCGGGTGAAAGTTTAAATATTAAATATTAAAAAGTTTGGATCAATGAAGAATACATGCCCACCATAAGAAAAATGCCTGGCTCATATATATAGCCTGAATGGTGGTGACATGGGTATCTGACAGATCCATTACTTACATCCCTATGAAATTAATAAAAATATTGTTAGGCAAAAGGTGCATACTAACGTAGCACATATTGTCGGAGGTGTTGTAATTGTATATGTTTAACAATAACAATGTCTATTAAAAAATATATTGTTAAAAAATATTTGGAGCTGGGTATGAAAGATCTGTTATAAAGAACCCCCTCCAGTAAAATTGATATTGATACTGGGATTAGTAAACTAAAGGTATAGCACCAGTGTAGTGACCACACTATGGGCAAGATTCAGTAAATGGTGCTGAAAAATAAATCAGTGCTCAATGCTATTATGATGAGTGTCGATTATAGAATAGCACTAACCCCCGGATTTTGTATATCACGCCTAGTGTTTCGTGCCAAAATCCAAGAATATTTTATAACAATGCATGTAACTTAATTGGATTAACAAGCTAATCAGTGTTGATAACAGCACAACAAACAGTAATAAGTGCTAATTTGCAATAATTAGAATTCACGCGCACAACTCGTTAAGGGCCCTGTTTTTAGTGCGCACTACCCATTAGCGCGCGCTGTGTAGGCACCCACAATATTCCTATGGGAGCCTACACAGCACGTGCTAATTTTGTGCATGCACTAAAAACTCTAGCACACCTGTGTAAACAGGGCCCTAAGTGTATTCTGTAACACAAAGTGTTTAAATTCTAATGTGCACAGCCAAAAAGGAGCATGGTTATGGGTGGGGAAATGGACATTTTGTGGATGTTCCAAAATTTGCACGCACTGTTATAGAATATGGCCCTCTGCTTCTAAATCTACGTGCCGGTATTTACGCCAAGTAAAATGTGGCCTAAATGGACACAACCAATTTTTAACCCAGTCAGTTACTCTAGGTCCCATACCGAGGGAACTCAATTTATTTATGAGTCGCCTGTGCAGAACTGTGTCAAAGGCCTTGCTGAAATCCAAATACACCACATCCAGAGCCCCTCCCATATCCAACTGTTTGGTCACCGAGTCGAAAAAAATCAAATTTGTCTGAAATGACCTGCCTCTAGTGAAGCCATGCTGCCTCGGGTTCTGCATTCCATTCAGTTTGAGGAACCTCACAATTCTTTGCTTTAGAAATGTTTCCATTAGTTTACTCAGTCACAAAAGAGAGGGTAGCAGCATACAAAAATCAACAGAAACACAAGAAAAGCAAACAGTGGTCCTTCAGGATTGAGAAAAATGTTATCCTTTAATTCAGAAAGTGACTCGACATGGGCTGTGTTTCGGCGTACACAAGCCTGCCTCAGGTGTCAAAGAAATCCTATAGGTATACTCATAAACATATGAGATCAATCAATCAGGATGCATTTCCCAGAATATGGTGATTGTCCGTAAAAGCTTAGAAACGCCGACGGTCCGGTGTTTGCTTTTCTTGTGTTTCCATTAGTTTACTCACCACCAGGGTCAAACTGACAGGTCTGTAATTCCCAACCTCCTCCTTAGTCACGCTTTCACAGCAGGAAATTGGGTTTGTGAGCCCTTGGGCCACTGCCGAGGAGCGGCAGTGGCAGGCAAAACCACCCCACACCAGAAGCAAGGCAGAACAGACGTACCGGCAAATCCAGGCTAGGTCTCTAGGCAGTCAGCCAGCAAGCAGAAGATAGGTCCAGGCAAAGGTTCAAAAGGCAGGCGGCAAGCAAAGCAAAGTCCAGGTCCAGGCAAAGGGTCAAAAGGCAGGCGGCAAGCAAAGCAAAGTCCAGGATCAGGCAAGGTTCAAAAGGCAGGACACCAGCAAAAACAGAATCAGGTCCAGACAAAGTCTCTCAGCCAAAAGTGCACAAGTACCCACATACCAGGGCCTAAGACGCAATGCAAAGGAAAAGCCAGAGAGTTTCAAAATGGCTAATAAGCCCAGCAACCGGTGCGACTCAGCTGCAGCAATCACCAGATAGCTACGGTGGCTGTGTAGGTTCAATCCAAGCAAGCAAGTCTGGCAGCCCGGAAGATCCGGACCGGACCGGACCGGCCTGAAATCTGGAACGGGTGATGGTCCATAGCAGCCACCCGTTCTGGCCACCAGAGGGCGAGGAAAGCACAGACGTAACACTTCCACTCTTGTGCAAAGGGACCACATCCGCCCTTCTCCAGTCCTCAGGGACCACACCAGACTCTAAGGAAGCATTCAAGAGGTCAGTCAGCGGAGCCGCCAGAACTTCTCCGAGTTCCTTGAGCACCCTCGAATGTATCTCATCAGGCCCCATCAATATAGCATGACTAGAGATCTGCGCCGAAATCCAAGCGGATTCTGTAACAATGCGTGTAACTTAGCAAGCTTAACAAGCTAATGAGTGCTGATAACAACACTTAACAAGCAATAATGAGCACTAATTGGCACTGATTAGAATTTAGGCACACAGCTCGCTAAGTGTATTCTGTAATGAAGTGTGCCGAACTTCTCATGTGCAGGCAAAAAGGGGCGTGTTAGGGGCAAGGAAATGGGCGTTTTGAAATTTACGTACATAGTTTTAGAATATGGCCCAAGTGCGTCTAAATCTACATGCTGGGATTTATACCATGTTTTCATTGGTGTAAATGGATGTGTAGTTTTAGGTGCTGAAATATTAACTAAATGCATTCTATACACTTAGTCGGCATTGATTTCAGCGCCGATTTCTTTAGGCACCATATATAGAATCTCCCCCTTAATTTATAAAAATAAATGTAGTGTTAATTTCTGGGGTTTCTTTGACTAGGCAGCTTCTTTCTTCCCCTTTGTAATTTTAGCTATATTAGAACTAGGGCTGGGATTTTGATGCCACGAGTCTTTATTTGCAACTACCTGGGAATTTTTCCCATATTTTTTTAACCTCCACCTCCAGCATACCTAGTCTAGTCATTACCACAAAAGTGCTTGGCTGGGTGCCATGCACCAGAAGTATTTATGAAATCTGAATCTGGCCACAAACTGTTGCCCTTAAGGAATTACCATGATTCAGTCCCCAGGGGGGCTGTGAACAAGGGCTCATTTTCAAAGCACTTAGACTTACAAAGTTCTCTAGGTTACTATTTAACTTTGTAAGTGTAAGTGCTTTGAAAATGAGCACCACAGTGTCCTGAGCCCCAGCTGCCCTACATTGTGGTAAACTCAACTCTAGGTTTGAATCACCGACCTTTCATATGGCGATATATAACATTTTCCTATTGAATCATCAATTAGTCCTGTATTTATGTTGCTAAACAAATAGATTATACTGTAATCCGCATTACATAGAATAGTGATGGGGTAGAATTTTGAAATTACCTTAGGGGGTCTTTTACTGGGGTAGCGTTGTTAGCTTGCAGTGGAAATCAGCTGGCTGTAAACACCGAGGCGCCCATAGGAATATAATGGGCATCTCTGTGTTTACTGCCAGCTGATTTCTGCCGCAAGCTAAAAACGCTACCCTGGCTTAGTAAAAGACCCCCTGAATAAATACATGTACTGCAACCTTCAGTATATTTTGTGAAAATATTATAACTTCTACTTGCATTCTTTTTGTTTTGTAGGAAACTAATGATGAGGTGACAGATCACAAGAAACATTTGGAAGTTTTACAACAACTGCTTGAAGAAATATCAATACATGGTCTTTCTGGAGACCAGGCTCTTGTTTTGGAAAAAGTAAATACTTTGTCTAAAAAATTCAAAGACCTGGAAGAGACTGTCAAAGAAAAGTGAGTATCATTAAATATGATCCTGACAGAAAAGCAGGAAGTGAACAAATACATCTATAGCATTCACCGGTGCAGTATGAAAAACTTCCAAATCTTGCCATGTCTGTGTATAAGGAAAATTAGTTTTTACATTTCTTTCTAAATCTGGTTGTATTAAGAGGTAAGCATAAGAAGGAAAGAACTGCACAGTGAAAAGTACTAAGTGATGGCAAATGGTAGAGCGAGAATAAGGAGGTAATTTTTGAATTTTGCTTTGAATATGCGTGCCTGAGCATCGAGTTCACACACGTAGGTGGCCCTGTGTGTATAAGTAGGGATTTCAGAAGAGCTACTACTTACACTATGGGATGTATAGTTTTGAAGATATGCTCTGGGCAAGGCCAGCCCAACCATTAGGCAAGATAAAGAAATTGGTTAGGCAAGCAGCTTTGGGGGGTGGGGGTGGGGTGGCCACCAAAAAAAACAGGAAAAAAATAAGGGACCAATGCTGAAAGGTTGCTGCATGCTCACACTAATGAGCATGCAAATTACTGCCACGTTAAAAATTGCTTAGGAGAGAATGCCAACTTTCCTGTCAGTGCCTGAGTGGTGATTGGTTCAGGCACTGACAGGAAAATTAACATTAAAAAAGTGCTGCGGCTCCCTCCCAACCCCCACTGCCTCCCTTATATGCAAATCTTTTAAATGAATATTCATTGTGGATATCCTGAAAACCTGACTTGGGACAGGACTTGGGAAACACTGGTCTAGTGGATTTGGCTTCCCTCCCCCCCCTCCGAGGCTGTTATAAAAAAATGTTATAAAAAGGCCTGGCCTGGCCTCTTTCCCTAATGTTAAAAGAGGTCAGGTAGCCTAGTTGACCTCTGATGCCTCTAAGGGCCCCAAAAAACTGCGTATTGTCTAGCGAGACTCCAGTGCAGTCCAGCCCCCCAGTCTCCCTTACCTAGAAGGAGGCAGGATCTCACTCCTGCCTTTGGACACCATCATCTTCAAAGTGACAGTGCTCTGTCATATATGGTAGATAGGCTGTGCCCAGTGCATCCCAGGATACCCCGGGTGGGGCTGGGCGCTGTCGTTTTGAAAAGGATAGTAGATGGCTGGAATGCTGTCCCGTGGGAGGTTGTGGAGATGAAAACAGTAATGGAATTCAAAAGTGCATGGGATAAACACAAAGGAATCCTGTATGGAAGGCATGGAACCAAACAAGCTTAGCAGTGATTAGATGGCAACACCGGTAATTGAGAAGCAAAGCCAGTGCCGAGTAGACTTCTATAGTCTGTGCCCTGCTTCAGTAGCTGGAGAACAAGACCAGTGACGGGCAGACTTCTACGGTCTGTGTCCTGAAAATGGCAAAGACAAATCAAGATCAAATATACATGTGTAGTATGTCATCATACCTTATGCTATGAGTTTATCTTGTTGGGCAGACTGGATGAACCGTATGGGCATTTATCTGCCTTCATCTCAGGGGCGTATCTGGACTCGGGCGGTAGGGGGGGGCCAGAGCCAGAGGGAGGGGGGCACATTTTAGCCCCCCCCCCGGCGCCACCGATCCCCCCCCCCCGCCATTTCCGGACCCCCCCCTCGCCACCAATGACACCCTCCCCCGCTGCTATCACTTACCTTTGCTGGCGGGGGACCCCAACCCCCGCCAGCCGAGGTCCTCTCTTCCATGCAGGCTGCGCCGCTGCAAGTTTCAACGCTTCCTGTTCTTCTGAGTCTGACGTCCTGCACGTACAACGTGCAGGACGTCAGACTGAATTCCAAATTCTGAGTCTGACGTTCTGCACGTTGTACGTGCAGGACGTCAGACTCAGAAGAACAGAAAGCGTTGAAACTTGCATCCTGCATGGAAGAGAGGACTTCGGCTGGCGGGGGCTTGGGGTCCCCCGCCAGCAAAGATCGGCGACGGGTTGGTGGCGGGCGGGCGGGAGGGGGAGGTGGAGAGGGTCTGTGGTAGGGGGGTCCAGGGCGAAATCTGCGGGGGCCCAGGCCCCTGTGGCCCCACGCAGATACGCCCCTGCTTCATCTACTATGTTACTATAAGGTGGCGCCTAAATGTAGGTATGACAAAGAAGCATGCTTAGCGCCATTTCTAGAATAGCATTAAAGCATGCCCAACCCATTATGAAACAGTAGTGTAAAACTGCTTTAGCATACTGAAACTTAGGCCTGACACCTTATGCCAAGTCAATGGCAGGCATATGCTGGGATGCCTAAGTGCACCTTGCAATGACTTTATCTGATACTGTTCTGTAAGGTGCACACATTGTTAGGCAGGACGTCTGTGACGTGCCCATGCTCTGTCCACTTAGCACATATTTATTTATTTATTAGTATTTGTTTACTGCCTTTCTGAAGGAATTCTCTCAAGGCAGTGTACAGCAAGAATAAGTCAAACTTAAGCAACAGACCATGACAGCAGTAAAAATATTCAAACAAAAAAAACAAAGTATGGCATAGTATACTACATTACAATGGGCTCATTTTCAAAGCACTTAGACTTACAAAGTTTCATGGAGGGGCATAATCGAACGGGTCGCCCATCTATAAGGGCGGCCATCTCTAATGACGACCCCGTTAAGCGGCGTACCCGACTGTATTATCGAAACAAGATGGCCGGCCATCTTTCGTTTCGATAATACGGTCGGGGCTGGCCAAATCTCAACATTTGGGCCGCCCTTAGAGATCGCTGGCGTTAGAGATGGCCGCCATTGTTTTTCACCGATAATGGAAACTAATGGCGGCCATCTCAAACCCGGCCAAATCCAAGCCATTTGGTCGTGGGAGGAGCCAGCATTTGTAGTGCACTGGTCCCCCTCACATGCCAGGACACCAACCGGGCACCCTAGGGGGCACTGCAGTGGACTTCACAAATTGATCCCAGGTGCATAGCTCCTTACCTTGGGTGCTGAGCCCCCCAAGCCCCCCCCAAAACCCACTATCCACAACTGTACAACACTACCTTAGCCCTTAAAGGGTAACGGGGGGCACCTAGATGTGGGTACAGTGGGTTTCGGGTGGGTTTTGGAGGGCTCCCATTTACCACCACAAGTGTAACAGGTGGGGGGGGGGGGGATGGGCCTGGGTCTGCCTGCCTGAAGTGCACTGCAGTACCCACTAAAAACTGCTCCAGGGACCTGCATAGTTCTGTGATGGGGCTGGGTATGACATTTGAGGCTGGCATAGAGGCTGGCAAAAAAATGTGTTTTAATTTTTTTTTTGGGTGGGAGGGGGTTGGTGACTACTGGGGGAGTAAGGGGAGGTGATCCCCGATTCCCTCCAGTGGTCATCTGGTCAGTTCGGGCAACTTTTCAAGGCTTGGTCGTGAACAAAAAGGGACCAAGTAAAGTCGGCCAAATGCTCGGCACAGTCGGCCTTCATTTTTCCATTATCAGTCGATGATGGCCATCTCTTAACCACGCCCCCGCCCCGCCTTTGGTACACTGCCGACACGCTCCCTTGAACTTTGGCCATCCCTTCGCCGGAAAGCAGTTGAAGCTGGGCAAAATCGGCTTTCGATTATACCGATTTGGCTGGCCTTAGGAGAAGGCCGGCCATTTCCCGATTTGTGTCGGAAGATGGCCGCCCTTCTCCTTTGAAAAGAAGCAGGATAGTAACCTGTGGAACTTTGAAATTCTAAGTACTTTGAAAATGAGCCCCTATGTATCTTTTAAGTCTAAGTGCTTTGAAAATGTGTCTCAGTGTCAACATAATTCGCAATAAAACATGATAATATATGTGTAAATGCCAATTTGTGACATCATTGATGCTCATAAGTGCACCTAGTCTAGATATTAGTGCACTCAACTGGCACCTAAATTTAGGCGCTCTTAAAAGAATTGCCCTTTACGATTGTAAGCCCTATGGAGACAGGGAAATACCAGCTGTATCTGAATGTACACTGCTTCATTACCTTTCAGGCTTGCAGAAAGTATATAAGAAATTAAAGTTAGGAAATTTTTTGTTGAAATTGTAGTTGCCTAGAGTTGGCTGAAAAATCTCTTAATTTTAGGTCATGTGCTCAGCTGTATTTGAGTATCAATAGCTCTTTTGTAACTATGTATTTTTTAGCAGAATTTTCAGAGCTTTTAATCACTTTCAGGAAAAATTCATTATAGTATACATAATTTGATGATTCGGAGTATATAGTTTGGAAAGGCTAATTTCACAATAATTTAATTTTTAGGAAGGAAGATGTATCTTCTTGTCAAAGCCAAATGGATGCATTTAAGCTCCTGGTAGAGTCATTGACAAAATGGCTCGAGTCTACCAAAGAAAAAATCCAAGTCACACAACCCACATTACGAATAGAGGATTTAAAGAAACCATTGGAAGATACCAAGGTTAGTGACTGTAAAAGAACCTGTACAGTGACAAGTATTGGTGTTGATTAATAAATAATATGCAATAGCACCTTCAAACAAAGAGATTCCTTTTTACATTTTATAAATACTTGGTGGTGAGGTAGATCTTTGCCTTCTTTGTATTTGTCCCTTTGCACAACTCTTCCAAATTCTGAACTAGTTTGGCCTAGCAGCTTAGAGGGGAATTCTACATATGGCGCCCGAAAGTTAGGTGATACTTCTACACCAACGTTTTGGCATGCAGAAGTGTTCTGACGGATGCGAGGCACCGAAATAGGGCAGAAAAGGCAGATCCACATGAAAACACACTTACGCGCCCAATTATAGAATAGCACCTAAGTGTTTCTGCACGGATCTACAAAGGGACTATAACGATAGGAGGGGCATGGGCAGGTCAAGAGTGTCCCCTTAAAATGCATGTAGTGTTATAGAATAGTGCAGATCCACACCCAGCTTGCACGTCGGCATTTACACCTGGTTTTAGTTGGTGTAACTCCGTGTGCCCAATGTTGAGCACAGATCCTGGTGCTACATGCTATTCTATAAAGAGCTACCATCTTGGAACACCCATTATAGAATACCGCTCAGCCTGAATTTTGAGTGAAATTTTCTGAATTGAGGCCTTAATGTCTATTTTCATACACTTTCAAGTTATACAGATTTTTAAGAACATAAAAATATAAGAACATAAGAATAGCCATACTGGGTGAGACCAGTGGTTCATCTAGCCTAGTATCCTGCTTCCAACAGTGACCAAGCCAAGTCACAAGCACCTGACAGAAACCCATATAGTAGCAACATTCCATGCTACCAATCTCAGATCAAACAGTGGCTTCCCCATGTCCATCTCAATAACAGACTATGGAGTTTTCCTCCAGAGACTTGTCCAAACTTTTTAAAACCCAGTCACGCTAACCACTGTTACCACATCCTCCGGCAAAGAGTTCTAGAGCTTAACTATTGTTTGAGTGAAAAAAATATTTCCTCCTATTTTTTTTTTAAGTATTTCTATGTAATTTCATTGAGTGTCCCCTGGTCTTTGTACTTTTTAAAAGAGTGAAAAATCAATTCACTTCTACCTGTTCTACACCATTCAGGATTTTTTAGCCTTTCCTCATAGAGGAGTTCCGTCCCCTTTATTATTTTGGTCGCTCTTCTTTGAACTTTTTGAAATTCCACTATATCTTTTTTGAGATACGGTGACCAGAATTGAACACAGTACTCAGTTGAGGTCACACCATGGAGCAATACAGAGGTATTATAATATTCTTGGTCTTATTTTGCATCCTTTTCCTAATAATTCCTAGCATCCTGTTGGCTTTTTTGGCCACCTCTGCCCACTGGACAGAAGATTTCAGCATATTGTCAACAATAACACCTAGATCTTTTTTTGAGTGCTGACTCCTAAGGAGGACTTTAGCATCAGGTAACTATGATTCGGATTATTTTTCCCAATGTGCATCACTTTGCATTTGTCCACATTAAATTTCATCTGCCATTTGGATGCCCAGTCTTCCAGTTTCTTAAGGTCTTCCTACAATTTTTCACAATCCGCATGTGTTTTAACAACTCTAATAGTTTTGTGTCATCTGCAAATTTAATCACCTCACTTGTCGTCCCGTTTTCCAGATCATTTTTTTATTTTATTTTATTTTTATTAATATTTATTTTAACATTACAAGATTAACTTGCAAACTGCAATACAGAGAAAATCAAAATATAAGAAAATATTCATCATAGATTATTATATATGCTATCTTTCTTAGACCACTAATAAAGGAAAGGAAAAGAAAGGAGGGGGGGAGTATTACAGATGAGGAGATCATCAAATATAACGAAAATATAAAAGGAAAAATGTCTAGCCTGAATATTCAATCTTATTCAAATTCTTAATCAGTTATTATTCAAACTTAGAGTCTGTTTGGATATTCTTTTCATTTCCAGAAAAGTTTGAAGTTGTTCTGGTTCAAAAAGACATATTACCCAAGTATCTTATAACGCATTTACACGGGTAAGCCAATAGAAATGTTGCTCCAAGTGCCTTAGTCTCTTCTCTGAAAGCTAGAAATTTTTTCCTTCTATTTTGTGTTGTCTTTGTAGCATCTGGATATATCCATATTCTAGAACCACAGAAAAACTTTGTCGAATTCTTAAAATACTGCTTTAATACTGCATTTAAGTCTTGCTCAAATATGAATGATGCAATTAAAGTTAGTCGTAGTTTGACTTCTGATATTGATTGTTCAAGTAAAGCAGTAATATCATGAACTCCTAATTCAGAAACATTTTCTAAAGGCAAACATTCTGGAATTTTGAGTCCCGCTCCGGGTCAAGGCATTTGAGGAAGGTAATAAACTTTGCTTAATGGAGGAATAGCCTCGGAGAGAAATCGAAGAATCTCTGTTATGTATTTTTTGAAGAAATCTGACGCATTCATTCCTTCCGACATCGGAAAATTCAGAAATCTCAAATTTAACCATCGATTAAAATTTTCTATTTGTTCTATTTTACGTGATGTCAAAAGTTTATCCTTAACCAAAAGTTCAGTAGTAGTTCTTATATTTAAAACCTCAGATTGCAATTGAGAAATTTGGTTAAGTGAGTCTTTTTTTACATTATCAATTGTAACCAATCGCCTCTCTTGTGTAGCCAGGGATAGAACAATCTCCTCTAACCACAGGCTCCCGGTACAATGAAGAAACAGATATCCACCAGTAACTTCAAACTCAAGGACTTTATTCCATGCAGGTTTCTAGTACACAGTTCCAACAGCAGCATTCACCTTCAATCCTAAGCACCTATAAGCCACCTGAAAGTGTGTGGCCCGTAGTCCCCTTTAAGCAGAAGGCTCTTAGCACATGTCAGGATTCAATATAGGCTACAGTCGGCTTCAGTCTAGGCTCTTTATCCAGTGCCAAAATTACTAATCAGGGGATAACTCTTTTAATTCCAGAGTCACTTTTAATATCGACTACAGAAAGACTCCAGTATTTTTTCTTTATCACAAAAACATTTTATTGTATTGCAATGCCCGCTAACCTCACTAGCACTGCTGCCTACTATTAAAACCTCACACATTCACTCCTCCATTCACCTTGCACACCTGTATTTAATTTAAATACAAAACAGTTGATTTTACATTTTAAACTGCATACTTATACTGTTTCGTATTGTGCATATGTTTTGCCATGCTTATACATTATATCATACTCAAATAATCAAAACTCAGTCCTGCCAGCTAAGTGGTCCTTTTCCTACAAACGCCACGCACCTGAAGGGGCGGGGAAATCCGTATTTTCAACAAAAGATGGACGTCCATCTTTCGTTTCGAAAATACCGTGAGAAACGTCCAAATCCTTAAATTTGGTCGTCCCTAGATTTGGACGTCCTTGGATCTGGACGTTTCTGATTTTCAGCGATTTTCGAAACCAAAGACATCCATGTCAAAAATGTCCAAATGCAAGCCATTTGGATGTGGGAGGAGCCAGCATTTGTAGTGCACTGGTCCCCCTGACATGCCTGGACACCAACCGGGCACCCTAGGGGGCACTGCAGTGGACTTCATAAAATGCTCCCAGGAACATAGCTTCCTTACCTTGGGTGCTGAGCCCCCCAACCCCCCAAAAACCCACTACCCACAACTGTACACCACTACCATAGCACTTACGGGTGAAGGGGGGCACCTATATATGGGTACAGTGGGTTTTGGAGAGCTCGCTGTTTCCTCCACAAATGTAACAGGTAGGGGGAGGTATGGGCCTGGGTCCGCCTGTCTGAAGTGCACTGCAGTAGCCTCTAAAAGAGCTCCAGGGATCTGCATGCGCTGTCACGGACCTGAGTATGACATCAGAGGCTGGCATAGAGGCTGGCACGAAATATTTTTAAAGATGTTTTTTGAGGGTGGGAGGGGGTTAGTGACCACTGGGGGAGTAACGGGAGGTCATCCCTGATTCCCTCCGGTGGTCATCTGGTCATTTCGGGCACCTTTTTGTGCCTTATTCATAAAAAAAACATGTCCGGGTGAAAACATCCAAGTGTTTGTCAGGGACGTCTTTGTTTTTTTCGTTTATGGGTCAAAGACGTCCAAGTGTTAGGCACATTCAAGTCCCGCCTTCACTACGCCTCTGATACGCCCCCTTGAAATTGTGATGTCTTTGCGACGGACTGCAGTTGGAGACGTCCAAAATCGGGTTTCGATTATACCGATTTGGACGTCTCTGTGAGAAGGACGTCCATCTTCCTTTTTATGTCGAAAGATGGATGCCCTTCTCTTTTGAAAATGAGCCTGACAGTCACCCTTTTGAAACTGAATGCTGCTACAGTACATTTCTTTAGTGACTTCACTTCAGATTTCTACTCAAATTTGATGATGTTATGATTACTGTTTCCTAGCTAATCCAACACCATTACCTCTCGTACCATGCCCTGCATTCCACTAAGAACTAGATCTAAAATAGCCCCCCTTCTTGTTGGTTCTTGGTTTTTTTTTTTGGTCTCTTTATTTTTTTAGCACATTGTCAGAACCACTTCATATATAAAAAAAGAGGATGTTTGTTTTCCCCTGATTTTGTCAATAGCATCATACTGTTCTTCAGGGTGGTGCTCAGATAATATTTTGTCAGCTCTTCGGTGAGACCTTTGTTGCCAGGTAGCCAAAATGATCCATCCTGCAGGACAAACTGTGTCATGCTTTTCTGTAACTGAGCAAACAAGGAGGATAAAGTGCTGTGCTTTGAAGCAGAGGAGTCTGCTACTTGTGTGAAAAATCTGCGTAATACACCCTAGCACAAGGATCCAACACTTAGCAGGGATTCCAGTTCTAAGAACAAAGCTCCAAGGATGATGTACTCCTTGCTGCAAATCTGAATGTATAAATAATGTGTTAAAATATTGTGATACATTAAATGCATTGCATGGAAAAATATGTTCTAAAATGTTTGCCTGTCCCAGATATTGCATGAAGAATGGACTTCAAAAGCACCTGAGATCCAGAAACTGAACCATAAAGGGACATTATTATGCAATTTAATAAGTGTCGTGACATCGCCTGCAAAATCTAAAGCCCGGACAGCAGTTAAATCAGGTATGTGCTAAATTAAAATACTGATCAATTAAAAAAAAATCTGAGATCATCATTTACTCAACACTCAAGGTGTTTTTCAGATACCATAAAATGACATTTTAAGACACTGTGAGATAAGAAAGCAAAGACTTGTGGAAATCATAAGTGATGAGAAGGACAGAAAGTAGTTGCCGATTCCCATGGTATAGAGGACTATTTACATAAGGAGTTTTAGTGTTAATATAAAACACATTGAATGTGGAAACTGGTTAAACCTTGCTGAGCTGACTGGCTGCTGATATTCATCGGCACTTAACCATTCACAGTGACCTAGGCCCAGATGCACTAAATCTTAACGACTCTTTAACGAAGAAATTTTCAACCGTAGCATGCATTAAAGGCCATTTTCTGACGACACTAGCAGCTAATGAAAACGGAATGCAAACGAGTAACTACCATTGAAATGTGGACAATTCGAGATGCACTAACCATACCGACGATTGCACCGAATCATTTACCGTGATAAATTTAACGGGAGGTCAGAGCTGTCGTTAAGGCCTGAGCTGTCATCTCCCCGCTTCCCCCTGCAGCATAAAAATCCAAGCTGACATGTTTAAAAACAAAAGTGAGATAAACAACACAAACACGTGGCTCCCCGCTTCCCTCTTCATAAAATAGAAAATGAAAACAAAATCAAAAAAGAATCGGGAGGGGGCAAAGGCGCTCGTCAGGAGTGTCCTGTATGGACGGCCTTGCCCCCCCCCCCCCGAGGTCCCCGCTGCTCCCCGCTTCCCCCTGCATTGGAAAATCAAGATTTTAGCAGCCCCGACCGTCTCCCTTCCTTTCTCTCTACTTTCTCCCACAGCTCCGCCTCCCGCCATCCTCCGCCCTGTGCCCCGCCTCCATGAGGTTGTCGCCGCCGCTCCCCACTCCACCGGACCCCCCCTCCGCCTTACCGGGCCTGCACAGCGCCTCTCACCTCTGTGTGAAGGCGCTGCTCGGGCAAGAAGATCATCTGATTACCGCGAGTCTTCAGGACGTCTCTCCTTCCCTGAGCTGGGCCCGCCCCCGTCTGACGTAAGTAACCTATGTAGTTACTTACGTCAGACGGGGGCGGGCCCAGCTCAGAGAAGAAGGAGATCGGGGCTCCTGGTGGGGAGGGGTTAGCTCAGGTTTGGGTCATCTGTTGGGGGGATGGGGGAGCCTGGTAGCATACAGATGCATGCTGGACAGGGCTCCCCATTCCTCCCCAATGCTCTGTAAACCCTAACGTCAGTAGTGTGCTAGTTTGGCATGCTGCCTGCTGAGCATTGGGGAGGAATTGCATGCTGTTAGCATTCAGAGCTGGCAAGTGCATTGTTAAATGCGCTTGCCGATTCTGATCCAGGGACACAAGCAAATGTGAGTGTTAGTCCTTCGCTAATGGCCTCTAGCGCCCATGTTTACTTTTAATCATCTGAGCCTGAGTTAACCGGGTGCCAGTCTGAATATCAGCTGGTTCCCAGTTACAGTACTTTCTGGTTAGCACACATTCACAGATATTCATTGCTGTGAGCCATACATAACTTGGCATTGAATATCTGGGATTAGTTCTGACTGTGGCTGGAAGCTGCTTACAAGTCTCCTACCATCACAGACTGAATATTACCCTACAGGTACCCCATAGATTACTTTTCTGTGCATTATTTTGCATGGAAAAAGTAGTCACAGAAAAAGCAGGTGCAAATTTCTTTAGGCACATTTTCCTGGGAGCAGTTTTTAAAGGAGAAATCTTTCCCTTTCAGAATTAGTCCAAAGTCCACAAGTAAAAGTACCTGTGGACTTTGTATCTCTGTGGCATTTCTGAAAATTTCCCCAATTAATGAAATTTTTACCCATCTGAGAGTGGATTTGTCAGAAACATCCTATGTAATAAAAAGCACCTCCAACATTCTGAAGCTGACCCGTGGCACTGTGGCAATGTAGGGTTCTTAAGTCTGTAGTTCAGCGTTTCATTGGCTCTCACTGTCAACGAAGAACCAATCAGACAGAACGGAACTTGGAGGAGGGAAGTGGAGTGGATTGAATCTCTAACAAACAATCATATACAGGGAGGTACGAACATCAGTGGAGGCAAGTGCACAAAACGGAAGGGAAGATAAACATTTAATCACTTTGTCACTCACACACATCACACACACACACACACACACACACACACACACACACACACACACACACACACACACACTCAATCACTCTGTGTATCTCTCTCTTACACTGTCTGTAAAACACACTGTCACTCTCAGTCTCTCACATGGGCAACTGTATGTTGCATTCTCACGAATAAGGAGCTCTTCTGATGTGATTGTTAAACTGATTGAAGGGCCTGAACAAGGAAAACTTTTACCACATTGTAACACAGTTTACACAAAAAATATTGTATATAAAGAAATCTTACACATGTAAACAACAATTATATTCAGAATACAACCGTGGAAACATTAATGGCAGGAACTCATTACATTGCTAGCACCTGTTTCACTGCGTTAAGAAACGGGCCTTTTTTACTATTGAAATCATAAAACAACAATGAGGTACTTGTTACCACTTGGTAACTTAAGAGCCTCTGTATTAACTGTTCCCAGCATCTTCACATACAATTAGCACAGAGACCATTTTACTACCACACATTAGCTGCATTGCAGAAAACATGATGCAGTTAGCAGTGGCATTTCTAGCTTGTTCACCACCCAGGGGCGGGTCGCTGCTGCGCCCTCCTCCCCGTCACATCACCCCACCACCTTTCTCCTACCAAGGGGATGTGCGCAGCATGCGCATGGCTGTCGGCTTTGTCCCCTGCCCCGGAACAAGAAGTAACGTCAGAGGGGGCAGGGGACCGGAAAACTGACAGTCGCGTGCCTGCTTTGCGCACCCCCTTGCTGCCTGCACCCGGGGCGGGCCACCCCCACTGCCCTGCCCTTGGTATGCTACTGGCAGTTAGTTACACCTATGTAAGTGACATTAACTGTGCCGCATTATCTACCATATTAACAGTGAATATGCGGTAACTACTTCTGTGTTAATCATAAGGCACAATCTTGCCTATTTTTCTATCTTGTTTTGCCTTAGCTGTTAATATGGAAAGGCACCAGTAACTTAAAGTGGCACCTACAGTTAGAGCAGATTAACTGCTACCCGAACAGCTCACACAGCTTCATAAGTAAGACTAGTATTTTATCCAATTATAGTTAAGAACTTGGAATGTCTGCAAGACCAACAAAAGGCAAGAGCTCTGGGAGGCACTAGTAGTGCAAAAATATTAGAAGCCCTAGGCCACAGATGCTCAAAGGGATCCCAGGCCAATCATGTTTTCAGGATATCCTTAATGATTATGCATAACTAAATATACAATTGTTGAATGAAATTAATCAAAACATCTACAGATAAACAAATATTCCAAAATCTAATCTTTATTCATATAAAATATCATACAGTGGGGGAAATAAGTATTTGATCCCTTGCTGATTTTGTAAGTTTGCCCACTGACAAAGACATGAGCAGCCCATAATTGAAGGGTAGGTTATTGGTAACAGTGAGAGATAGCACATCACAAATTAAATCCGGAAAATCACATTGTGGAAAGTATATGAATTTATTTGCATTCTGCAGAGGGAAATAAGTATTTAATCCCTCTGGCAAACAAGACCTAATACTTGGTGGCAAAACCCTTGTTGGCAAGCACGGCGGTCAGACGTCTTCTGTAGTTGATGATGAGGTTTGCACACATGTCAGGAGGAATTTTGGTCCACTCCTCTTTGCAGATCATCTCTAAATCATTAAGAGTTCTGGGCTGTCGCTTGGCAACTCGCAGCTTCAGCTCCCTCCATAAGTTTTCAATGGGATTAAGGTCTGGTGACTGGCTAGGCCACTCCATGACCCTAATGTGCTTCTTCCTGAGCCACTCCTTTGTTGCCTTGGCTGTATGTTTTGGGTCATTGTCGTGCTGGAAGACCCAGCCACGACCCATTTTTAAGGCCCTGGCGGAGGGAAGGAGGTTGTCACTCAGAATTGTACGGTACATGGCCCCATCCATTCTCCCATTGATGCGGTGAAGTAGTCCTGTGCCCTTTGCAGAGAAACACCCCCAAAACATAACATTTCCACCTCCATGCTTGACAGTGGGGACGGTGTTCTTTGGGTCATAGGCAGCATTTCTCTTCCTCCAAACACGGCGAGTTGAGTTCATGCCAAAGAGCTCAATTTTTGTCTCATCTGACCACAGCACCTTCTCCCAATCACTCTCGGCATCATCCAGGTGTTCACTGGCAAACTTCAGACGGGCCGTCACATGTGCCTTCCGGAGCAGGGGGACCTTGCGGGCACTGCAGGATTGCAATCCGTTATGTCGTAATGTGTTACCAATGGTTTTCGTGGTGACAGTGGTCCCAGCTGCCTTGAGATCATTGACAAGTTCCCCCCTTGTAGTTGTAGGCTGATTTCTAACCTTCCTCATGATCAAGGATACCCCACGAGGTGAGATTTTGCGTGGAGCCCCAGATCTTTGTCGATTGACAGTCATTTTGTACTTCTTCCATTTTCTTACTATGGCACCAACAGCTGTCTCCTTCTCGCCCAGCGTCTTACTGATGGTTTTATAGCCCATTCCAGCCTTGTGCAGGTGTATGATCTTGTCCCTGACATCCTTAGACAGCTCCTTGCTCTTGGCCATTTTGTAGAGGTTAGAGTCTGACTGATTCACTGAGTCTGTGGACAGGTGTCTTTCATACAGGTGACCATTGCCGACAGCTGTCTGTCATGCAGGTAACGAGTTGATTTGGAGCATCTACCTGGTCTGTAGGGGCCAGATCTCTTACTGGTTGGTGGGGGATCAAATACTTATTTCCCTCTGCAGAATGCAAATAAATTCATATACTTTCCACAATGTGATTTTCCGGATTTAATTTGTGATGTGCTATCTCTCACTGTTACCAATAACCTACCCTTCAATTATGGGCTGCTCATGTCTTTGTCAGTGGGCAAACTTACAAAATCAGCAAGGGATCAAATACTTATTTCCCCCACTGTATATAAAATATCAGATATGAACACCCACTGATCCCAAATAACACTCAATTCTTCCTGCTGGGAATACACAACCTGATCATAAACTAAATACAAAGCCTGTATCTTAATACATGCTAAAAAGGCCTATAACCATGCTTGACATAAAAGTAAGCATTTTCTTATAATATTCTTCTGAAAGCATACTACCAATTCGACAGGAAATAAAATAAGTAAAAAAGAGTCCTCCACGATGCTTCAGGGGTCTTGGAAAACACTTCACAATTCAAACCTTCATCTAATGATCCAGATATTTTGTCCATGAACCCCGACAAAATTGTGGTTTAAGGATATTCTTGTCATGTCCCCTACCTCAATGCAAGCGGTGTCCTCGGGCTGTGCAGGGTCATGTGTGTGTAGTTTTTCTCTGGCTGCAAGCTCTTTGATTGCTTTGCTTCCGTGCACCTGGCTCTGCTCTTCCTTTGCCTGGCTTCCCTAGCTTCTCTCCTATTGGTCTTCCAGTTCCTCCTTCCCCTGTTCTTGTCCTATGGCTGTGCCCCTTCTCCTTGCTGATGTCAGATGCCAGCACTTTATTAGCTGAGCTCTCCCTAGATTCCTTGCTTCAGCTTCTACTTTGGTAGGCATTACTTGCTCAGTAGTGTGCTTCTCCTCTACTTTGTTCTTTGTTGCTGACTCTGCCTGTACCTGGATTACTCTTGTGTCTGCTGCCTGCCTACTGACCTTGCCTGTACCTGGATTAATGTTGTGTCTGCTGCCTGCCTACTGACCTTGCCTGTACCTGGATTATTCTCGTGTCTGCTGCCTGCCTAATGACTCTGCCTGTACCTGGATTACTCTTGTGTCTGCTGCCTGCCTACTGACCTTGCCTGTACCTGGATTACTCTTGTGTCTGCTGCCTGCCTACTGACCTTGCCTGTACCTGGATTACTCTCGTACCTGCTGCCTGCCTACTGACTCTGCCTGTACCTGAATCACTCTTTTGCCTGCTGCCTGACTGGCCGTCACGTATATCACCCCGTTTCCTGCTCCATCTCGTAAGCCCTTCAGGCTGCCGCACCTAGGGGCTCAACCTCTGGGGAACGGCGGTCAGCGCAGGTGAAACCCAGGGTTGTCTGGTCGCCAAGCAGAACCTGGTCCGAGTACCGGGCTTGGCAGCGCTCTACTTGGTACAAGGACTCACAGGTCTGACAATTCTTCAGTAGCACTGTTCTTTCACAATTACATAAAGGGTCAGGATATCTATGTTCAAAATGTAAAACTTTCACCTCATTTAAGCCGCTTAATCTATCAAAGGAAAATAACATTCTGTCAAAGAGTTCTGATCTGAAGTTTACAAGAATGTCCCAAATGTGGTCTCAAATATGAAGTTCTCACTTAAAAATATTAGCTTGGTCTCAAGATGGACCATGCTTTGCTATAAGCATCCTCAGGAGACCAAACTTTTCTCCCAAATTAGAATTAAGAACCCAATCCTCTCTGCTGAATGGCATCTTTGTTCAAAAAGATGCCGACATCTTGAACTGAGAAGCCAGTCAGCAGAGAAGCTTGGGCTTAGTTATGTAATTGAATTGTTGATTGTAATTATATTACAGCTCTTTTGATTATATTTTAATGAATATGCATGAGAGAGATTTGCATATAATGGAGGTAATAGGCATGTTGTTCTCTTTCTCATGCATATTCATTAAGGATAGCCTGAAAACCTGACTGGCCTGTGGACCCTTGTATTGTTGATTATAATTATACTAGTAAAAAAGGCCCGTTTCTGACACAAATAAAACGGGCGCTAGCAAGGTTTTCCTCGGAGTGTGTATGAGAGTGTGTGAGAGAGAAAGAATGAATGTGCGAGTGTGTGTGCGAGTGTGTCTGTGAGAGAGAGAGAGTGTGTGTGTGTGAGAATGAGAGTGTGTGCGAGTGCGCATGTGAGCCACAGTGAGTGTGAGAGTGTGTTTCACACAGATACAGTGCGTGAGAGAGAGAGTGTGTGTGAGACAAAGTGTGAGAGAGTATGTGTGCGATACACAGACTCTCTGTGAGACCGAGAGAGTGTATGAGACTGAGAGAGTGTTTGAGAGTGACTGTGTGACACAAGGAGAGTGAATGTGATAGAGAGTGTGAGACACAGTGTGAGAGAGTGAGAGAGAGAAAGACAATGACTGTGAGAGAGAGAGAGTGTGTGTGAGAGAGTGTGTGTGTGACAGAGATACCTCCCCCTCTACCTCTCTGGTCTCAGGAACCCCTTCCCCCTCCTTCTCCCTCTCTGGTCTCATGACCCCCTCCCCCTCCTCCCCTCTCCCCCCTCTCAGGTCTCTGGACCCCCTCCCCTCTCCCCCCTCTCTGGTCTCAGGACCCCCTCCATCCCCCCTCCATCCCCCCTCTCGTCTCAGGACCCCTCCCCCTCTCTGGTCTCAGGACCCCCTCACCTTCACCCCCCCGGTCTCAGGACCCCCCCCCCCCCGCTGAACTGGGAGGGGGTGGAGACATAGCTGCCGAGAGGGGGGGCAGGGGGGGGACAAAATTCCCCGGGCCCGGGGCTCCAAGGGGGGCCCGGCGCCACAGTCCCACCTGCCCTCCGTCATCGACCGTCTACCCTCTGCATTAAAATCACAGTCTCACCTCCATGAAAGCAGCGCTGCAGGCAGCAGAACGCCTCCCTTCGGGCCTCCTTCCCTCCCTGTGTCCTGCCCTCGTCTGACGCAACTTCCACGAGGGAGGGGTTGGGGGGAACGGTAGCAACCTCGGGGGGTGTGGAGGGGGGGAGCGGTGGTGACCTCGGGGGGGGGGGGTGGAGGAGTGAGCGAAGGCGACGTTGGCTGCGGACCCAGGGAGGAGGGCGTCGTATGTCTGGGAGGGGGGTTGCCAGGGAGGCGGCGAGGGGCTTTCAGGGGGTGGTAGCGGCGGCAGTACCGGCAGTGTTGATGCTGGCGATGTTGAGCGCAGACTGAGGGTACGTTGGTGTGCCTCCTGCTGCTATCCTGTGGTTGGTCACTGCTGCTTGTGACGAACCAGGAAGCACGCAAGCGTCAGGACAGAAGATGGATACAGCCAGCATGAACCCTACAAACCCTTCACTGCCACGGAGTCAGCTTCAGAACGTTGGAGGTACTTTTTATTATAGTAGATTATAGCCCTTTTGATTATATTTTAATGAATATGTATGAGAGAGATTTCCATATAATGGAGGTAAAAGGCATGCCAGTCTCTTTTATGCATATTCATTAGGGTTATCCTGAGAACCTGACTGGCCTGTGGACTCCTAGGACAGGTTCGAGTAACCCTACCCTAGGCAACCCTTTTGCCTTGTCTGCACCCCCCTTCTTCCTTTAGCTCCACCAATAATCATGATCGCCTACACTGTCCCTCCCAGAAAAGTACTTTGGGGTTTCTGCCAAGTACTTGTGAACTGGCTTGGCCACTGTTTGGAAACAGGATACTGGGCTAGATGGACCATTGGTCTGACCTAATATGGCTACTCATGTTCACCCTCCTTGCTGATAAAAGTACTTCCTGTTGTTTCTTTTGAGTTTATGTGGTTTTCAGGACCTATAGCTTTGCTTTGACTGCAACTGCTCTTTGGAACCTTTCAGATGCTGTTATCCTAGACGCCTGTCTAGTCATGCCTAATGGTTGGGCCAGCTCTTTAGAAGGTTTATTAGACTTTTTAGGTTATTCCTGTGCATTGTATAAATCCTGTTGCATTAGCAGCTCTAACCACGTTTCTGTTAGTGAGTCAGGTTTTCTGTAATATGATTCAGAATACTTATTGTGTTACTAATGTCTAATTGTAATGCAATAAAAAGATGCTACCAGAGATCTCAGTGAAGTACATCAGACTTGGAGTAAGAAACTGCTTTTCATCACAGTACTGCTCATTTTTCTTTTTGACTTTCAGGAAAAATGGTGTTAAATGGTGGAGAATCAACATCTGATGCCAAAGGTTTCCTGACCAATAAAGGTAATAAAGAAAACAGAGACAAAAAGCAGAGGAAATTGCATTATGAGTGACTATCAGATTTATAGTTCTTCTGATTTTAGGTTTACTGAAATACCCCGGTACACTAAATACACAAATAAATAAAAACAGCATTTGTTGGCTAAATATTGGAATACCACCACTGCCCTTACTGTGCTCTCTCACTCCTCCCTTGGTCTGCCTAGGAACCTTCTTTCCTGCACTGACAGCTCATATGCTGGAAAAGGCACCCAGCAGTAATACATGTGCTGTGAGACCCTAATTAGCTGGAAACTAAAGGATCAATATTCAGAATTGCAGACAAAACTCAAGAGGCAGTCAAACCATGGAGTTATACAGATGTGTCATATTTTCTGTTTTATTTTCCATTCCTTTCTTAATAACTCCTAATGTTTTGTTTGCTTTTTTGAACACTGCTGTCACAAAATGCCTAGCCACCTGCCTGGGATTACCCTGCAGTCATTTAGAGGGTCTATTTCCAGCACAGCTCAGGTCTGCCTGCACCTGCCTCTTGTGTTTCACACTAGCACCCTCCTCCCATCAACTGGGTTACAACCTCCTCTGGGCTAGTCTCCTGCTCTCAAATTATCCCCAGTGATTTCTAGGTTACTGGAGCCACACTCCCAGTGGTCCCACAATTCCCAGAAAGCACTCACAGACCCAACACACAAACCACCAGGATTTTTTATTAGTCTAGACAAGGAGGCAATAAACTGAAAATTGTTTATTGTCTTTGAAATATTGAACAGTGAAACATAAAAAGTGCAATCAGCAAACAATAAAAGGTAACAGAAATATGGATGAATTATAACATTAACTAAACATTTGTTTATTTTCCAAAAAGTACGTGAGAGGATCAGGACATATAGCTGTTCATAATTTATCAAATGTAACTGTTTACAGGACCTTAGCAAAGGGATCCCTCTCTCTTTTCTTCCTGGCAGGAGAAAAGCCAGTAAAATCCAAATGAAAATGAGCTCCTGGGCCAATCAGAGCCCAGAACAAAAGCATTTGAAAATAGCTGGTTACACCACTACAGGCATTTTCTTTATCTTTGTTAACTAAAGAGTGGAAAGGTCAGTTCTTTGTAACAGCTTAAAACATAACATGCATCATCTGCTGGCCAAACTAGAGAAATGCACTTCATTAATTATTGAAGCAGTTTTATAGGCTGAAAACACATTGTTCCGTCACAACTGCCATATACTGAGCTGAGGATTTCAACAAATTGTCCTTGATGGCACCTGTATCCTTTCCTAATATGGAGCTTAGCATCTTGTAACTAAAGTTTATGCAGATCTCTTTGAACTTGTTGATATCTGTCACTTGGTTGCTAGTCTCCCAGTCCCACAAGGTCTTCGTGCAGTTTCAATGCACTTGTGATTTAAGAACATTGAGGAGTCCTTTTACTAAGGTGTGCTGAAAAAGGCTTACGGTAGTGTAGGTGTGGGTTTTGGGCATGCTCTGATCCATTTTTCAGTGCACCTGTAAAAACGACCTTTTTTAAAAATTTTCCCGAAAATGGACGTGCAACAAAATCAAAATTGCCACGTGTCCATTTTGGGTCTGAGACCTTACCGCCAGCTGTCGTGGTAACTGGGTAGTAATGACCTACACGTGCCAAATGCCACTTGGCGTGCGTCTGATACGTGCGTCTGAAAATAATTTTTCAGAAGCATGCCAGAAATGAAATTACTATAACAGCCACGCGGTAGCTGGGCAGTAACTCCATTTTGGCATGCGTTGGGTGTGTGTAGATGCCTACGCGGCTTAGTAAAAGGGCCCCTGAATAATTTTGTGTGGTATGTGATGTTGATCATCTCATTTACTGTTCCCATTTCCAGATCATATATACTATGCTTAGAAGCACCAATCTCAGTACAGATCCCTGGTGCATGGTATTATTTACCGTTCTCCATGCTCTGTGCTCTAGTCCTGCTCTCTCTTATCTTTTAGACAGTTCCCAATCCACAATAGGGTGTTAGTTTCAAGGGTCTCTCAAGTAATTTCATCAAACACCTGAACATTCAGATACATTAATCAACCAGTTTCTCTTTATCCACATGTTTATTTAAAAATGTAGCAGTTTGGTAATCCATGTAGCTCTATATGCTCAGTAATTTCATTCTTTAGAATAGTTCCTATCATTTTACTAGCATTGATGTAAAGCTCATCAATATATACAGTGGTGGAAATAAGTATTTGATCCCTTGCTGATTTTGTAAGTTTGCCCACTGACAAAGACATGAGCAGCCCATAATTGAAGGGTAGGTTATTGGTAACAGTGAGAGATAGCACATCACAAATTAAATCCGGAAAATCACATTGTGGAAAGTATATGAATTTATTTGCATTCTGCAGAGGGAAATAAGTATTTAATCCCTCTGGCAAACAAGACCTAATACTTGGTGGCAAAACCCTTGTTGGCAAGCACAGCGGTCAGACGTCTTCTGTAGTTGATGATGAGGTTTGCACACATGTCAGGAGAAATTTTGGTCCACTCCTCTTTGCAGATCATCTCTAAATCATTAAGAGTTCTGGGCTGTCGCTTGGCAACTCGCAGCTTCAGCTCCCTCCATAAGTTTTCAATGGGATTAAGGTCTGGTGACTGGCTAGGCCACTCCATGACCCTAATGTGCTTCTTCCTGAGCCACTCCTTTGTTGCCTTGGCTGTATGTTTTGGGTCATTGTCGTGCTGGAAGACCCAGCCACGACCCATTTTTAAGGCCCTGGCGGAGGGAAGGAGGTTGTCACTCAGAATTGTACGGTACATGGCCCCATCCATTCTCCCATTGATGCGGTGAAGTAGTCCTGTGCCCTTAGCAGAGAAACACCC
Organism: Microcaecilia unicolor; assembly: GCF_901765095.1. NCBI lineage: Eukaryota > Metazoa > Chordata > Amphibia > Gymnophiona > Siphonopidae > Microcaecilia > Microcaecilia unicolor. The sequence goes on along the minus strand of NC_044033.1, from coordinate 462,543,012 downwards.
CCAAAACATAACATTTCCACCTCCATGCTTGACAGTGGGGACGGTGTTCTTTGGGTCATAGGCAGCATTTCTCTTCCTCCAAACACGGCGAGTTGAGTTCATGCCAAAGAGCTCAATTTTTGTCTCATCTGACCACAGCACCTTCTCCCAATCACTCTTGGCATCATCCAGGTGTTCACTGGCAAACTTCAGACGGGCCGTCACATGTGCCTTCCGGAGCAGGGGGACCTTGCGGGCACTGCAGGATTGCAATCCGTTATGTCGTAATGTGTTACCAATGGTTTTCGTGGTGACAGTGGTCCCAGCTGCCTTGAGATCATTGACAAGTTCCCCCCTTGTAGTTGTAGGCTGATTTCTAACCTTCCTCATGATCAAGGATACCCCACGAGGTGAGATTTTGCGTGGAGCCCCAGATCTTTGTCGATTGACAGTCATTTTGTACTTCTTCCATTTTCTTACTATGGCACCAACAGTTGTCTCCTTCTCGCCCAGCGTCTTACTGATGGTTTTGTAGCCCATTCCAGCCTTGTGCAGGTGTATGATCTTGTCCCTGACATCCTTAGACAGCTCCTTGCTCTTGGCCATTTTGTAGAGGTTAGAGTCTGACTGATCACTGAGTCTGTGGACAGGTGTCTTTCATACAGGTGACCATTGCCGACAGCTGTCTGTCATGCAGGTTGATTTGGAGTTGATTTGGAGCATCTACCTGGTCTGTAGGGGCCAGATCTCTTACTGGTTGGTGGGGGATCAAATACTTATTTCCCTCTGCAGAATGCAAATAAATTCATATACTTTCCACAATGTGATTTTCCGGATTTAATTTGTGATGTGCTATCTCTCACTGTTACCAATAACCTACCCTTCAATTATGGGCTGCTCATGTCTTTGTCAGTGGGCAAACTTACAAAATCAGCAAGGGATCAAATACTTATTTCCACCACTGTATATATATATAGTTTCCCAGATAACCCCTGGAGCCCTTTGTAAAGACTGGGGTTAAGTTGTTCAACCATCAAACTTTGGGTACAATAGATAGTTTTAAAGATAAGTTACAAATTAGTGGTAATAGGTTTGCACTTTCATTTTTGAGTTATTTGAGAAGTCTGAGGTATATATTATCAGGTCCAGATGATTTGTAATTCTTTAGACTGTTGCTTTGCCCTGTTATATCTTCCAAGTTCACCATGATTTATTTCCATTCTTACAAATCATCACCACTAAGGGTTTAGTTATCAATGAGGGCTACTGTTAAGGCATATTAGTACATAAGTAATGCCATACTGGGAAAAGACCAAGGGTCCATCGAGCCCAGCATCCTGTCCACGACAGCGGCCAATCCAGGCCAAGGGCACCTGGCAAGCTTCCCAAACGTACAAACATTCTATACATGTTATTCCTGGAATTTTGGATTTTTCCAAGTCCGTTTAGTAGCGGTTTATGGACTTGTCCTTTAGGAAACCGTCCAACCCCTTTTTAAACTCTGCTAAGCTAACCGCCTTCACCACTTTCTCCGGCAACGAATTCCAGAGTTTAATTACACGTTGGGTGAAGAAAAATTTTCTCCGATTTGTTTTAAATTTACTACACTGTAGTTTCATCGCATGCCCCCTAGTCCTAGTATTTTTGGAAAGCGTGAACAGACGCTTCACATCCACCTGTTCCACTCCACTCATTATTTTATATACCTCTATCATGTCTCCCCTCAGCCGTCTCTTCTCCAAGCTGTATAGCCCTAGCCTCCTTAGTCTTTCTTCATAGGGAAGTCGTCCCATCCCCGCTATCATTTTAGTCGCCCTTCGCTGCACCTTTTCCAATTCTACTATATCTTTCTTGAGATGCGGCGACCAGAATTGAACACAATACTCAAGGTGCGGTCGCACCATGGAGCGATACAACGGCATTATAACATCCTCACACCTGTTTTCCATACCTTTCCTAATAATACCCAACATTCTATTTGCTTTCTTAGCCGCAGCAGCACACTGAGCAGAAGGTTTCAGTGTGTTATCGACGACGACACCCAGATCCCTTTCTTGGTCCGTAACTCCTAACGTGGAACCTTGCATGACGTAGCTATAATTTGGGTTCTTTTTTCCCACATGCATCACCTTGCACTTGCTCACATTAAACATCATCTGCCATTTAGCCGCCCAGTCTCCCAGTCTCGTAAGGTCCTCTTGTAATTTTTCACAATCCTGTCGCGATTTAACGACTTTGAATAACTTTGTGTCATCAGCAAATTTAATTACCTCGCTAGTTACTCCCATCTCTAAATCATTTATAAATATATTAAAAAGCAGCGGTCCTAGCACAGACCCCTGAGGAACCCCACTAACTACCCTTCTCCATTGTGAATACTGCCCATTTAACCCCACTCTCTGTTTCCTATCCTTCAACCAGTTTTTAATCCACAATAGGACATTTCCTCCTATCCCATGACCCTCCAATTTCCTCTGTAGCCTTTCATGAGGTACCTTGTCAAACGCCTTTTGAAAATCCAGATACACAATATCAACCGACTCCCCTTTGTCCACATGTTTGTTCACTCCTTCAAAGAATTGAAGTAAATTGGACAGGCAAGATTTCCCCACACAAAAGCCATGCTGACTTGGTCTCAGTAATCCATGTCCTCGGATGTGCTCTGTAATTTTGTTTTTAATAATAGCCTCTACCATTTTCCCAGGCACCGACGTCAGACTCACCGGTCTATAATTTCCCGGATCTCCCCTGGAGCCTTTTTTAAAAATGGGCGTTACATTGGCCACCCTCCAATCTTCCGGTACCACGCTCGATTTTAAGGATAAGTTGCATATCACTAGCAGTAGCTCCGCAAGCTCGTTTTTCAGTTCTATCAGTACTCTAGGATGAATACCATCCGGTCCAGGAGATTTGCTACTCTTCAGTTTGCCGAACTGCCCCATTACGTCCTCCAGGTTTACCGTGAAGTCAGTAAGTTTCTCCGACTCTTCCGCTTGAAATACCATTTCCGACACCGGTATCCCACCCAAATCTTCCTCGGTGAAGACCGAAGCAAAGAATTCATTCAGTCTCTCCGCTACGTCTTTGTCTTCCTTGATCGCCCCTTTTACCCCTCGGTCATCCAGCGGCCCAACCGATTCTTTTGCCGGCTTCCTGCTTTTAATATACCGAAAAAAAATTTTACTATGTTTTTTTGCCTCTAATGCTATCTTTTTTTCATACTCCCTCTTGGCCTTCTTAATCTGCGCCTTGCATTTGCTTTGACACTCCTTATGCTGTTTCTTGTTATTTTCAGACGGTTCCTTCTTCCATTTTCTGAAGGCGTTTCTTTTAGCCCTAATAGCTTCCTTCACCTCACTTTTCAACCAGGCCGGGTGTCTTTTGGACTTCCGTCTTTCTTTTCTAATTTGCGGAATATGTATGGCCTGGGCCTCCAGGATGGTATTTTTGAACAGCGTCCACGCCTGTTGTACAGTTTTTACTCTCTCAGTTGCCCCCCTAAGTTTTTTTTTTACCGTTCTTCTCATTTTATCATAGTCTCCTTTTTTAAAGTTAAACGCTAACGTATTTGACTTTCTGTGTACAGTTACTTCAAGGTCGATGTCAAAACTGATCATATTATGGTCACTGTTATCAAGCGGCCCCAGTACCATAACGTCCCTCACCAGATCATGCGCTCCACTAAGGACCAAGTCTAGAATTTTTCCTTCTCTCGTCGGCTCCTGCACTAGTTGCTCCATAAAGCTGTCCTTGATTTCATCAAGGAATTGTATCTCTGTAGCGTGTCCCGATGTTACATTTACCCAGTCTATATTTGGATAATTGAAGTCACCCATTATTATCACATTGCCCATTTTGTTCGCGTCTCTGATTTCTTTTATCATTTCTGTGTCTACCTGCTCATCCTGGCGAGGCGGACGGTAGTACACTCCTATCACCATTTTTTTCCCTTTTATACATGGAATTTCAACCCACAGTGATTCAAAGGTGTGATTTGTGTCCTGCTGAATTTGTAATCTATCTGAGTCAAGGCTCTCGTTAATATACAATGCTACCCCTCCACCAGTCCGGTCCACCCTATCATTACGATATACTTTGTACCCCGGTATGACAGTGTCCCACTGGTTATCCTCCTTCCACCAGGTCTCAGTAATGCCTATTATATCCAATTTTTCATTTAGTGCAATATATTCCAACTCTCCCATCTTATTTCTTAGACTCCTAGCATTTGCATATAGACATTTCAGAGTATGTTTGTTGTTCTTATTTGCATGATGCTTAGTACCTGACACTATTGATTTGACATCTTTTGTCTGATTTTTAGTTGTATTTAAGAGCACCTGGCCTACCACGGTCTGTTGTGCAACCTCACTATCCAGAAACCCTATCTTCCCTGTTTGTGAGGTATCTTTGCAAGATACCTTTTCCCGAACCATGCGCTTTTGAGCGACTGTCGGCCTTCCCCCCATTTCTAGTTTAAAAGCTGCTCTATCTCCTTTTTTATCTTACCACTAACTTGTGCTATTTTAGCATAGGTCCCATTTTGTGCAGTGAGACTGAAAGGGGAAGTTATCAACTTGGGCTACTGTTAAGTTGGGCTATTTTAGCAGAGTCTCATTGCATAAAATGGGATTCAATGATAAAATAACATGACTTGTGGTAAAATAACCCGACTTAACAGTAGTACATGTTGATAACTTCTCTCCTTAGTTACTAATAACTTGGATTAACAGTAAAATAACACATCCTAACAGTAGCCCAAGTTGATGACTTTCCCCTCTAAATACCATTTCCAGCATGGGTCTCAGCCTTATATCTTCAGTAAATACCGAAACAAAGGATTAATTTTGTCTTTCCTCTGTGGCCTTATCCTCCCTGACTGCTTTTTTTTACCCCTTGATCATCTAATGGTTCAACTGACTCCCTGACTATCAATTGCCTATCTGTTAATCAGTTTAAAACTACATTGAAGACCTGGCTGTTCACACTCGCTTTTACCCTTGTTAGAGGAGAGTGTGGTTCTAAATCGCTGGGTAGCAACCTCCGCAGCCATCCCCTTTCCCTTCCTTCTGGTCCCTGGCCCCTCCCCCCCTTTTTAATATTTTTTCCAATACACTTCCTTGCCTTCCCTTTTTTAGTACTTCTCTTACCTTTCCACTGGTGCTGTTTTCTTGTATGGATGATACTCTTTTTTTTTCCTTTCGAGTTATTGTAGTTCTTTTCTGTTTGTAATTTTAAATTGTAAACTTCCTTCTGCTACTTAGTGAAGGTGGTATAGCAAGTCTACAGAAAGAAATAAATATTATATGTTTTAGCCTTTATAGCGAGGTTCTTTCAGATCGTCTTTTTGCCTGCCTTATCAGTGCTTTGCGTCTAGCTTGCCAGTGCTTATGCTTCTTCCTAATTTCATCAGTAGGATCGAGTTTCCATTTTTGAAAGATGCTCTTTTGGCTATACTAGCCTTTTTCACTTCACCTTCTTACCATGCTAGCAATCATTTGGCCTTCCTTCCAGCTTTTTTAAAGAGTGGACTTCTAAGATGTATTTTTAAACAGTGTTCACGTCACCGGATGTAAACTCTTAACCTTTTTAACTGCTTTTGAGTTTTTTTTCTGTTTTCCTAATTTTATCGTAGTCTGCTTTTAAAGCTAAGGGCCAGCCTAAAAACTCCGCGCGGAATAAATTTCTGCCTAAGCGTATTATGTAAGCGGCACCTATATTTAAGTGTGATCTGTATATAGAATACAATTAGTTAATATCACAGCACATAAAACTATGCGCATCCATTTACACCAAGGGAATCTATGCAGTGCGACTGCAGCGCATAGATTTAGGTGCACATGAGCATATTCTATAACAACGCGTGTAAATTTCGGAATGCCCATAAAACACCCATTTCCCCACCCATAACATGCCTGTTTTTGGTTGTGCGCATTAGAATTTAGGCACAGTGCGTTACAGAATATGCTTAGCGAGTTGTGCTGTAAATTTTAATTATTGCCAATTAGTGCTCTTTATTGCTCGATTGCTCATTAAGACTTGTTATCAACGCTGATTAGCTTGTTAAGCCCATTAAGTTGTGTGTGTTGTTATAGAATACGCTTGGATTTCAGCGCAGAACACTAGGTGTGATATATAGAATCCAGGTGTAAATGCTGACACTGAATGGGGTTGTAGCCTGATGGTTAACGCAGTGTGCTGAGAACCTGGGTAACTGGGTTTGATTCCTACTGTGGCTCCGTGTGATCCTGAGCCTGTCACTGAACCCTCCATTGTCCCAGGTACAACAATAACAACAACCCCCCCCCAAAAAAAAAAAATCCACTAAGTGAATGGTCTGTATCGGCATTAGCGCATGACAGCCGCTAGCGTGGCTTAGTAAACAGGAGAGTGAATTTGTAAAAGTAAAAGCATTTGAACAATCAAATGAAATACAGACATTTCAAATAATTTCCTGATAACTCTTGACCTCTTAATTTATTTACGTTCTGCTCCATTGTGAACAGGCTGTCCAGTTGAACCACTAAAACACAAGCTAAGGTATCAAGAATAAAGTTATTGCATCCCAGTGTAATAAACAAATCCTTCCAAATAGTATCCAGGGAACCGATCCATAGAAATTGAGTTTTCTCCTCCAACCTCTGCGTATTTGTGATAATGTCTTTTTTTAATCTGGCTTAAAATGACACGTATGTGGGAAATCCAACATGCGCTTTTAGTCACAGTGTTGGGACATTTTTTTACCCAGGGGAATCCATCTGGGTAAATATTTATTGACCTGCTAGATCTCTTTGAAACTTGTCCTTAGAGAAGATTGTAATGGAGCCCCATGTCATGAAGTATACAGGAAACATTTGAAATCTGGACCGATGTAGAAAGGGCAAATGGATAAGCCAAAATATTAAATTTTGAAAGGGCAAACTAAGTTTCTGCACAACTCGCTAAATAAAATAAACTGGGATGCAGAAGTCATAGGAAAATACACCAAGGGGAAATGGCAAGCATTTAAAGAGCCTTTACAAAGATGCCATTCACTGTTCATGTCTAGAGGAAATAAATATGAGAAATAAATGGTAAGTCCCCTGAGCTTCAGTCAGGGAGTTAAAGAAAGAATTACTGAAACAGTAGGACCTTTAACATAATAATAATAACAATAAAGGCAAGAAAGAACCAACACAGCCTTATAAAACCCGCAACAGTGAGTATAACACAGTTATGAAATTGACAAAAGAAATACTGCTATTGATGGCAAGGAAAGTATACTAACAAAAGTCTGATAGAGTGGGTATCATGATTGCTGTGAGTAAGAAGAAAGCAAAAACACTGAGCTATTCTTTTTTTAAAACTTTGAAATTGCTGTTTGGATTCAGTGAGGCAGTGGAAGTAGGACTTGGCAAACCAATCTTTGCCTCCAGTCTCAATAACTTCCTGATTCCTGATACTATGTTCAGCAACAAGTTGGTCAGGCCATTAGCTCTGTGGCCCACTAGATTCTGCTTCTTGTGCAGTGAGGTTTAAATAGGCTATGGTAAAGAAAAATCTACAGGTCCTGTTTATCAAAGTGTGTAAAGTCCTGCAGTTAATGCATGATAAACTGCAAAACCCATGCAGTAATTGGAATGACCAGCATTGTAAGTTCATTGCCAATAATGTGGATGCATCTGCATTATGCAAATGCACTTACCTCCTAATGTGTTCAGCCTGACCCTTTCAGCCTTGGACCCCTAACTATATCTTTCACAAACCCTTCCCACCCTCCCCACCCTCCAACATCCCCAAATGTTTCACTAAGCTGTCCCATCTTGCCACCCCAACATCTTCCACAGAACCCTCCATCCCGCTCCCCCAACTTGATGTATCAGGCCCATCGCACCTGACACTCCCAACATCTTCCATAAAACCCCCTGTCCCCAACACCCCTTCACTGGCTCTTACCAGGGTCCTCTAAAGGATAACTGAGAGCAGAAACAATTCCTGGATAATCCTGTCCCATTGGCATCCGAGTTCAAAATGCCACCTCTGGTAGTCTAAAAAAAAAAACAACCCACCAACACATTCAAAAAAGACCTCAGTTAGCCCCAGATAACAGGATCACAAGTATATAATTAGAGCCAGCCTTGTGAGCCTGTTATCTGGGGCTAACTGAGGTCTTTTCTCCAAAATTGTATAAAGTCTCCCATGAATTTTTGAATGTGGTGTTGGTGGGTTTTTTGAGATTTAAACTCATTCAGCCAATATATATGTTTGAATAATACCTCTGGTAGTCTCACAACTAAGGGTCATGCTGTCAAGTAAGGTGGGTGTCAGGAGCTGGGAGAGCTTGACTGAACCTGTTGGGTGTGTGAGAGCTTGGAAGATGTTGTGGGAGGGCTTTCTCTGCTGCATGTTGCAGTAAGTGCATTACCATAGTGCTGTCTGCAGTGGTGACAGAATACAGCAAGGGTGGGCAACCTCGGTCCTGGAGAACCACAACCCAGTCTTGTTTTCAGAACTTCCCCAGTGAAAATGTATGAGATCTATTTACATTCAACAGAGGCAGTGCATGTAAATTTGATCTCATGCATATCCATTGGGGAAATCTTGAGAATCCGACTGGGTTGCGGCTGTTGCGGCCCTTGAGGACCGAGGACAAATCAAGATCGTTTGTACATATGTAGTTTCATATCATAACTTATACTATATTATCTTGTTGGGCAGACTGGATGGACCATACAGGTCTTTATCTGCCGTCGTCTACTATGTTACTATGGTTGACATACAGTAATTTGCCATTTGCTAATCACAATGTGTTGTCCATGCCCATAACCCACCCATTCTTCCCCCTTCCATTGTAAGCACGTAGCATGTGAATTAATGCATGCTAAGTTGATATTTGTATAACTAGGTGCTACAACTTAAGTGTTCAAATACGTGTGCTGTGAGTCTGTTCTATAAGAGCACTTACACACACACATACACACAAATGCTCTTTAGAGAATACTAGTGTAAGTTGACAGCATACCTAAATTTATACTATTAATTTACTGTGTGTGTGCCTATTATCACTATTTCTTTTATATTTTATTATAACTTTTGTTTTTATGTTTTATGTTTTTAAACATTGATTTTTATGTTTTTAGACCCCTGAGGAAGGCTTGTTGCCGAAATACGGACCGTGTAGGGTCCCAATAAACTGTTTTGACGCTCTTACTTCCTGTTTGGGCTGGTCATTTAGATTTGGTTCTGCTTCCACCCTTTGGTGTTGTGATAAACCTGACAGTTCCATGTAAAACTTACCCAGCCCTGCCTATGCCCCACCATTCTCCTCCCCTGTGAATGCCTTACATTTTGCTCTAAGGAAGTTGTACACATCTGTTACAGAATACAGCAAACCATGTGCCTGTAGGCAGCATTTGATAGAACATGGGTTCTCAACCCAGTCTGATTTTCCAGATATATAATAATAATAAAACTTTATTTATAACCGGCTATATCTATAAAAGTCTAAGCAGGGAACAAGCTACATACAAAATATAAAAAGACAAAACAATTAAAATTATTTCTTTGCTCAACAAACTATACAAAAATTACTATATTACTCTTACAATAAAACATAGAACAAATTAAATTTGCATGTTATTAAAATAATTTCATACATTAAATGAACAATCTACAATTTGCATTCACTGCCTCCTTTTTATGCATCTCATGCATATTTGTTGTGGATATCCTGAAAACTTGACTAGACTGAGTTGAGAACCTCTGTGTTAGATCAAGGGAGGAACCAGAAATGCTTGGAATGGCTAATCCTGAAGGAATGACTTTAACCAGCTGTCACAGTCTGCCCATATATCTCCTTATGACTTTTGTAATTTCCTGGTGTATATTTCTTTGGCCCTGAAAATATTGTGGGATAAAGTTTTGTTTGTTCTTATTTCCTGTGATATGTTGTTTTGATTTGATATTCTATATTTCTGATCCAATCATGTATCTTTTTGAGTGTGACTAATAGGAAATTGAATAAATATAAAAGAAAAAAAAAAGACAAAAGTTGTCTCAGGGTACAACACCTCCTTGAGTTTGCCCTGAGGCTATCCTGTTATAGAATGAGAGGTAAGTGTTGTGGTAACTTATCATGTGCAAATCCATGTGATAACTGTTTACCACACTTTAATAAACAGATCCATAGATTTTCTAAAAGCTAATAAAGCATTGGGGACTGAGGAAATTAGTTAATTGGATCTATGACCTTTGTGTTAAATAGTTTGGTATGCAGTTAAACCGGAGGAGGTGTCTGAGGATGGCTGACTAGAATGTGCTCTTTACCTATTCAGAAAGAGACTTTACCTCGAACCAGCTGAAAATAGACCAGCTGTCTAAAGTACGTTCCAGGGGAAATACTGGAAGTTAATGGAAAAAAAGAGATGGTTTCTGTTTTTTGTGCCAGATGTACTAATGATTTTCTCCCATTTGCATGCATTTTTTAAAGCTGAATGGGCAAGTGGAAAGTCCACATGTACCCTTACTCATGAATTTTCCACCTGTTCTCAAAGGGAAAGAAATACCTTTGAAAACCTTCCAGGAAAAATTGCCCACAGAAATTTGCAGTTGCTTTTTTTTGCAGGTACTTTTGGGCCATGCCTATATAGTACTAAGCTCGTGTGACTCCTTGCTCACCCCGCAATCATATCATACACTCAGAACCTACCACTTTCCAGAAAAATGCAAATTGGCTCTGTTGATCCACTTTAATGTAACTAGGACAACCTTTGGCTCTCTCCAGTGCCAGCTGCACTCTGGGAGAGTGAGTGGGTGCACTGGGCACTCAGGAGAGCTAAAGGAGACAGACCAGCTATTGCATCTGCTTTATTTCATCCTGGCATCTCCCACTTTCCATGGGTCGTGGTGGTATGTGTCCAGTTCCTTACAGTCCAGTATTAAATCTCTTCAACATCCCTTGAAAGTATCCTCCCCAACCTCTCCCACCTAATCAGCACCCAGACCATCCCACAAAGAGAAGGAGGAAAGAAGAACTCTGACATCACTCAGCACCCTAATACACTTGGTAATAGGAATAGAGCCCATCCACCTTCCCATTTCAGTGATTTGGTTTGAGTTGTTTATGTGAAATGTCTCATACTTTCCTCATGTTGCCCATGGCTTACCCATGGCCCAAACAATTCAATCTCCTAACCTTTTTCTCTTGTAAAAATTTGTTGGTAGATATTAGGTAAATGTTTAAATTAGATCCACATGAACTTCTTCAAAATAGCAAATCGAGTCAAGTTGTTGTCCTATAACTTATAGGCTACAAGTATTGTTTTAATTTGAGCCACAAGAAGCTGGTTTTCTCTGTACTTTAAATAATTTGGGGAAAAATAAGTATTATGGACTAATATTTGGGTGCCAATAAAAATTAGTGCTAAGCGCTGTTCTATAAATGGTTGCTGTTTATAGCATAGCATTTTGGTGCCGGGATCTGCACCCAATATGGGCACGAGGATTTACATCAACTGAAACCTAGTATGAATTCTCATGCTCAAATTTGCCATGGATTTCCCTCATTCTGCAACACTGCTTGTAAATTCCAAGAATGCCCAAGAACTGCCCATGCCCCCTCTTATGGCCATGCCCCCTTTCTGATCCGCACAAACCCTGGCACCTAAAGATGTGTGCGCAAATTTAAATGAATGTCATTTAGTGACGATAATTGATTGTTCGTACCCAATTATCGGTGCTAATTGTCTCATTTGTCAATTAAATTGCTTGTGCTAATAGGGTGCGTGCCCAAATTTGCATGCACAATTTTGAGCGCCATATATAGAATTAGGACACTCACCTTCCCCTTGGTATAGTAAGAGTTCAAAACTAATCTATTTCAATTTGAGTAATACTAATTTGCCTAAATGGAATGCGGGTATTCTATGAAAAGAATTCTTATAAAGGGCCTAAGATATTGGTTAAAAAAACACAAAATAAACTTAAGCCCTCCAGGCTCTTTTTTTATGTTTTAATTGCACAGAACATTTTTTTTTCTCACAGAGCTAACTGCAGTTCAGCAGGATATGTCAACTGTAAATCACAGTTATGAAGATTTGGGAGTCTGCTTGAAAGAAAAAATAGCTGAACTGGAGATGTGGCTCTCAAAGATGCAGCATGTTCAAGAAGAAACAGATTCAACAATGCAGTGGTTGGAAAAAATGGATGCCATTGCAGCAAGTTGGGAAACTGCACCAACAGACAGTGAAGGTGTGAAATCACAAGTGGAACAACATAAGGTACAATAACTATTACCTCTTGATTACGAATATGCTAGTAATTTCTTTCATCATTTCTGCTATCTCCATGAGATCTGGGGTGGTCTCTTGTTTTTTTCTCTTTACCTTGTTACTATTCTTCTTGTGGTGATTTGTTGCTTTCTTCATGCTCTGTTTTATTGCTGCCCCTGTTTCATATGTATTGATCAGATCTTTGATTCCTAGTAGGATTTCCTAAATATAATCATTTATTTTGAAGTCAGCCCTCTTGAAGTCCAGGAAAGCTTCTTGTAGTATTGTTCAGTTCAAGTCTGTATTTAATATTAAAATGGTCCGTTGGAAATGGTTGATCCTTCAGCTGAGACGCAGACCATATGACCCTGAAGCAGGCGACGAAACGGTGGCCATTGTTGGTCTTGGTCGCGTTCAGCATGTACTAACTAAAGAAGGTTTGGACCTTGCAAAAGCTAAGTAACTTTTATGTTACGTTTAACTTCACGTTTGCCCATCATATGTTTGAAAGAAAAATTTATATAAAAAGAAAAAAAGAGTATCAATACATATGTTTGGGACAGGCTGCTCTAAGAACTTGGGGGTGTTGCCAATGATGAAGCGGTCCAGCCCCCATGAGCTTGTAATATAATCTAGCCGGTGGCTTCTTGAGGCAACATCTCCTTAAATTAATTATATGTATTAACTTCTGTCAGAGAATTAAGCCGATGTTGTTATCTCCTCCACATTTGAATGCACTATTTGTCAATAGAACTAGAAGGAGATTACCTTCATATTTATTTCTTATAATTTGCCGATTGTATTTAATATTAAGCCATACTTTACAGTAATCAGTAGGCCCTATATTTTCTCCTACTGTGAAATCAGTCTGGCCAATATTTAAAATGAGTTGACTGCCAACCGGTTAACTTGCTTATTAGCGGCAATGCAGTCATTTTCACTGGCACTTAACTGGTTATCTTCACTGAAAATGACCAGTTAACGTTGAAGTGCAAGCCGGCAATGTTGGGGCAGTCTGGGTGCAGAGTCCGGTTAACTCCTGATAGTTAGAGCTAACCGGCCGATGTTAGCACATAAATAGGACCGCATAAATAGCTGCCCTATCTTTGTACTGTAACACATGGCCGGTTAGCTGCACATTTCGAGTTAACTGGGCATGCACTAGTTAGCTTTATAAAATGGATATTCAATGCCAGCAACAAGATATGGCCCAGCATTGACTATCCAAGTTCAACACCAGCGGTGGACATTAACAGCACTGCCTGTTGCTGGCTGAATATCAGCGGGAGTGACACTATCGCCATTTATCAATACCATGTCCCATAACATATTTTCATAAGTGGACTCCAACTAATCCCCTGCGGAATGCTTCCTACAGGGCAACCAGACATCTCCTACCTCAGCAACTGAGTGCCAGTTGTGAAGAAGTGGACTAACGGTTAGTGTAGCGGGTTGTGTATCTGGGGAATTGGGTTCAATTCCTGCTGCTGCCTGATGGTCAGCAGTGGGTTGAGATCTTGGGGAACCAGGTTCAATTGCATCTGCAGCTCTATGTGACCCTGGGCAAGTCACTTAACCCTTCAATTGCCCCAGGTACAACAGTAGTACAATGTACTACTTAGATTGTGAACCTACTAGGGACAGACCCAGTACTTGTAAAATGAAACTGTAAACCGCCTAGGTCTAAGTGGTATATAAATACTTAAATGAATGAATGACTATCTACAATGACTCAGAAATATCTCCTACCAACCTTCTTACCCTCCATGCTCTTCCCATCTTCTCCTTAATCGCTCCACCGCCTTACCTATCCCGATCCTTTTTCTCATACCTCTTCTATCCCATTTACTCCTTGTTCATTTGTCCTATCACATACCCCCTTTGTTGATTCGTTTACTATAGACTGTATTCTCTTGTTACTGTGTAAGCCGCATTGAGCCTGCGATGAGCGGGAAAGCGCGGGGTACAAATGTAATAAATAATATGTGGCAGATTGAAGTCTCTTCCAAACAGCACGTCTCCTTTGTGCCTCATTTTCTAATGTTTCCCATCATATTTAACCTCTTCTTTTCCATGTGCTGGAAGTCTGAATAGTACTCCAATTAGATAGGAGCCATCTTAAGTTTTTATAAGGCAGCCCATGGTAATTTAACCGCTCCTTGTTCTCCTTGTATGTCATGTTGTATCCCTTTTACAAAACATCTACTCCCTCTCTCTTTTCCCCATACTTTCTTTTTTGAAGATATTGTACTATGAAATAGTTACATCCTAGTCCTGAATTCTGTTATACCAACTTTAACTATAGTCAAGTCAGTCATAGTTCTGGTGGCCTTGTAGCAGGGGCGTAGCCAGTGGGGGCCTCGGGGGCCTGCACCCCTCACTGTGGGGCTCAAGCCCCCTCCGCTTGAATGGCTGGCAGGAATGGCCAAGCCCTGTCAGCTGAAGTAGTCTCCTGTATGAGTCCCCACCCATGCTGTTTGACCAACGCTTAAGTTGGCTGGCACACATCAGCCTCTGATGCCAGCACGCACACATACTCAGTTCAGCAACTGAGCACGCGCGGGAATGCTGGCATCGGCAGCTGAAACACACCTCTGACTTGAGGGCTGCTGTGGCTGCACGTGCTGCAGGGTCTCGCACAGGAGATTTCTTCACTTGGTGGGGCTTGGACATCTCCGCCAGCAAAGGTATGGTTTCACGCGAGAGTGGGGTGGGGAGTGCAGCTGTGGGGCGGGAGAACACATGATCCCCTCAGTCCGCCTCTGCCCCCTCCCCCCAAAATGGACTTTCAGCTACGTCACTGCCTCACTGTAATTTTGTTAAAAAGATTGTGAGCACTTCCACACTTGACACACTAAGGTGATGTTTCTTGACCTGCTTTTGTTCTCTTCTTGTTTTACTGTTAGCTGTTTCACTATCCTTGCTCTACTGCTGGCGCTTTCTTATACAGATAAATATTTGGCCGTTTAGTGAGTTAAAATGAGCTGATATTATAGTATCCGTATACACATGCTCATTGATATCTCCCAGATATTAGTGCATTTGGGGCTTTTCTCTTTTCAGGACTTAATAGGTGTTTTGGTTTTGCTGTGCATAGGATGTACAGCTGTTTTAAAATACCTGATTACAACATGACATTACAGTCTTAGGTGTCATGCTGGACATTTCTTCTTCCTTTTTATTGCTAAAGGAGCTGATCTGTCCATCAAGGGGAGGGGGCTACAGCCTGACCTAGAATGCCCTCAAGAAAAGGGGAGTGGGCCTTTTGTAACCCTTTTTATCCATCCAAGATAGTTCAGATAAAGAATGTGTGGTAACATTTGCCAGGCGGAGGTTCAGTGCAGCGTCCAATGCAGTTACTGTATGTTTTCCCACTGCTGCAGGCATCGGCAATGACCGGGTTGTGGCAGGGCGCTTTCAACGGCTATTTTTAATTTGTAACTGGAGCCTCTCTCCATTTTCCCCACATCTCTGTCACCTAGATAAAAAGAATTCTAAATCATCATGACAACCCAGAGTCAGGAGGGAGGCGAAACAGATGGACATGGGTTCCAAATAGCATAGTTTAGCAGGGAGTGGGGTGGTGATATTAAGGGTACACAGCAAGTAACTTTCGTGAGTCATGTCAGCAGAGTCTACAAGAAGCTGCCTATAAGTCTTGGGCCCAATATTCAGATGGAGTGGCTGCCATATAAAGTTAACTTACATACAGTGGGGGAAATAAGTATTTGATCCCTTGCTGATTTTGTAAGTTTGCCCACTGACAAAGACATGAGCAGCCCATAATTGAAGGGTAGGTTATTGGTAACAGTGAGAGATAGCACATCACAAATTAAATCCGGAAAATCACATTGTGGAAAGTATATGAATTTATTTGCATTCTGCAGAGGGAAATAAGTATTTAATCCCTCTGGCAAACAAGACCTAATACTTGGTGGCAAAACCCTTGTTGGCAAGCACAGCGGTCAGAAGTCTTCTGTAGTTGATGATGAGGTTTGCACACATGTCAGGAGGAATTTTGGTCCACTCCTCTTTGCAGATCATCTCTAAATCATTAAGAGTTCTGGGCTGTCGCTTGGCAACTCGCAGCTTCAGCTCCCTCCATAAGTTTTCAATGGGATTAAGGTCTGGTGACTGGCTAGGCCACTCCATGACCCTAATGTGCTTCTTCCTGAGCCACTCCTTTGTTGCCTTGGCTGTATGTTTTGGGTCATTGTCGTGCTGGAAGACCCAGCCACGACCCATTTTTAAGGCCCTGGCGGAGGGAAGGAGGTTGTCACTCAGAATTGTACGGTACATGGCCCCATCCATTCTCCCATTGATGCGGTGAAGTAGTCCTGTGCCCTTAGCAGAGAAACACCCCCAAAACATAACATTTCCACCTCCATGCTTGACAGTGGGGACGGTGTTCTTTGGGTCATAGGCAGCATTTCTCTTCCTCCAAACACGGCGAGTTGAGTTCATGCCAAAGAGCTCAATTTTTGTCTCATCTGACCACAGCACCTTCTCCCAATCACTCTCGGCATCATCCAGGTGTTCACTGGCAAACTTCAGACGGGCCGTCACATGTGCCTTCCGGAGCAGGGGGACCTTGCGGGCACTGCAGGATTGCAATCCGTTATGTCGTAATGTGTTACCAATGGTTTTCGTGGTGACAGTGGTCCCAGCTGCCTTGAGATCATTGACAAGTTCCCCCCTTGTAGTTGTAGGCTGATTTCTAACCTTCCTCATGATCAAGGATACCCCACGAGGTGAGATTTTGCGTGGAGCCCCAGATCTTTGTCGATTGACAGTCATTTTGTACTTCTTCCATTTTCTTACTATGGCACCAACAGTTGTCTCCTTCTCGCCCAGCGTCTTACTGATGGTTTTGTAGCCCATTCCAGCCTTGTGCAGGTGTATGATCTTGTCCCTGACATCCTTAGACAGCTCCTTGCTCTTGGCCATTTTGTAGAGGTTAGAGTCTGACTGATTCACTGAGTCTGTGGACAGGTGTCTTTCATACAGGTGACCATTGCCGACAGCTGTCTGTCATGCAGGTAACGAGTTGATTTGGAGCATCTACCTGGTCTGTAGGGGCCAGATCTCTTACTGGTTGGTGGGGGATCAAATACTTATTTCCCTCTGCAGAATGCAAATAAATTCATATACTTTCCACAATGTGATTTTCCGGATTTAATTTGTGATGTGCTATCTCTCACTGTTACCAATAACCTACCCTTCAATTATGGGCTGCTCATGTCTTTGTCAGTGGGCAAACTTACAAAATCAGCAAGGGATCAAATACTTATTTCCCCCACTGTATATTCAGTAGCACTATCAACAAAAAAACATAAGAATAGTTATACTGGGTCAGACCAATGGTCCATCTAGCCCAGTCTTCTGTTTCTAAGTGTCCAATCCAGGTCACAAGTACCTGGCAGAAACCCAAATAGTAGCAACATTCCATGCTACCAATCTCAGGGTAAACAGTGGCTTCCTCCATGTCTGTCTCAGTAGCAGACTATGGACTTTTCCTCCAGGAACTTGTCCAAACCTTTTTTTAAACCCAGATACACTAACCGCTGTTACCAAATTCTCCAGCAACAAGTTCCAGAGCTTAACTATTCATTGAGTGAAAAAATATTTCTTCTTATTTGTTTTAAAAGTATTTTCATATAACTTAATTGAGTGACTTAGGGAAGTGTCAGCCCCAATATTTAATGGCGTTGAAGAAAATCTGCATGGAGTACTATTCTTTAATCAGTGCTCCAAGTTGGGTGCCATATATAGAACTATGCTTAGAGCCAATATCTGTGCTAAACTGTGGGTGAAAGGATTTACACCAACTGAAACGTAGTGTAAATCTTGGCGTGCAATTTAAGTGTGGATTCCCGGTATTCATTAATACTGTGTGCATCTTTGGTGAATGCCCCTGGCCTCCCCATGCTCCTCCCATGGTCACACTGCCTTTTGAGTTGCACACTATAAGATTTGCGTGTGGATCTTTATAGAATAGCGCTTAGTGCGCACACAAATCCAAATTGTTGCCAATTAACACCAGTAATTAATTGTTACCACCCAATTACTGGCACCGAATGGCTCATTAACCAATTTAGTTATGTGCAGATTTGGGGATAGCATTCAATTTTGCGCATGGAAATTTGCATTCCATGTATAGAATTGCCCTTCACATGTATATTCAGTTTACTTAGGGCTCTGTTTACTAAGCCATCCTTTATGCACACTATAGGTTAGCACGTACTAACGCTATAGACACTCATATATTCCTATGGATGTCTTTAGTTTTTATGTTAATTTTTGGCACGTGCTAAAAACGCTACCACACCTTACTAAACAGGACCCTTAGTGCTTCTAAGTATACTCTTAAGCAGTGTCTACCGCTGTTGACATTCCATTTAATTTAGGCCTGCAATTTAGCAGGCCTAAATTAAACAAACAACTCAGTTTCTGGCACCACATCTGCCCTCCCCAACCCAGCTCCTTTTTGTATGGATATTTAGTGAGTCGCAGGGCTCAAAATTACTTGTGTAACTTTTAAAAATACATGGATAAGTGAGTAATGCTTGATACTCACTGGTGTAGACATGGCTTGCTCTGAAAATTGACCTTACTCTTGCTAGGTGTTGGTCAAATGTCAGCTTTTACAACTGTTTTCTCCACAAACTGGGTGGCAGCACATGAATGCGCACATGAATGAGACACTTTGAGCAGCAATCACAAATTGGGCTTTGAGAAACATCGTAGGCGAGATATCTTTCTGGGTATTTGTTGGCAAATTTTCTGATAATAGAATGTTTTCCGAATGTGATAGGCAGAGAAACTGGTCATCAGCTTTGTGTCCCAAGGAGCGTGTCAACTACCCAAATAAGGAATCTTTATTGTATATAATTTAATTTTATCTTCATTTATGCAACATTTGTGCTGCGACCATGCATATCCACATATAGACATTTTTCTCCTCAGACAATTGGTGGAGACCTAATTATTTGAAGTGGTTGTATTGGTATTGAGAGACCCTGGGCAGTGGAGGGCAAGGCAAGGTGAAAAAGGGGTGAAGAGGGGGGGGGGGGGGGGGGTGAAGGAGCGAAAGGTGGAAAAGATTGGGCACTGCTGAATATTAGTCCCTTTTCTAAGTGTAGGGTTTGTAAATTTTACTTGCAGTGCATGGACAATATACAACTGAAGGTCACTAGTAATCAAGGGGATTCATAAATAGATCAGAACTTGTAGGTTTCTTTTTGATAGGAAGGCAAATCATGCAAAATCTGTAGAAGCACTTACAGCAATGTAAATGTTTATGGGCGAAAACACAAATCCTTTCTGAAATCTTAAAATCAATTGTACACTCAATCAAAGTATCTACACCTCTGCTGCTCCACTTTTATGCCATCTTTCTCCCATTTTCTTTTTATTTTGATCCTTTAAAACAATGAACAACCTGTTCCAGAACCTGACTCAACTCAATATTGCATAATCTCCTCATTGCTGTTATTTAAAACCACTATTCTCTTGATTCAATATGTGTCAACTTTCTGTTCTTTCTGATGCAAAAACACAGGCATTCAACTTGGAAAAACATGAGTAATGAAGCTCAAATAATATTGACTGAATTGTAAAGATTTTTAAAGCCCTTCTAAAATAGCTTATGCTATTTAAAGCTGTTTTATATTTCTTGGAAAGACTTAATGCTGTGGATGGGAGAATAAGCAAATTGATTAAATGAAGATATTTCCCCCTGTCTCAGTCTTGTTAAATGAAGAATAATGCACCAATAATGAATTAATTCGGCTCCAAGAAAATGCTGGGAGACAGAGCATGGCATTTCCAGTTCCTGTTCAGTTCTTCCTTGTAAATTATCTTTGAGGAGTAACAGAAGGCGAGTTGAGGGAAGAGGAAGAAGCAGCATCTTAGCAGCTGGCATTTTTTCAGAGCCAGTTAATGGCCTCTTTTTCACAAAGCCGTGCTATTGATTCTTGGTGCGGCAAATGAGAGGAAGCCCATTCAATTCCTATGGGCTTCCTCTCATTTTCTGCATGGGAATCGCTAGCGTGACTTTGTAAAAGGGGGTCTTTTACTAAAGATTAGTGCATGCTATTTGTAGTAGGGCCCCTAGAAATAAAATGAGTCCTGTGTCAGATAACTTGTGCTAACCTTTAGTAAAAGTATTTAACCATCTCTCTGACCTCATATGCAACTTTCTTTTAAATTAGTCACCTTACTTTCTAACTCCTCATACTCTCTTACCTATCTATATGTTAACCATCTTTCTGACCTCATGTGCAACTTTCTTTAAATTAATCACCTTACTTTCCAACTCCCCTTATTCTCTTACCTATCTGTATGCGCCATCTTTGCTTATACCCTGCACTGTCAATTAAAATGTTCTATTACGTATTGTGTTGACATTGTAAGTAGTGTACTATGCCATACTTTGTATTGCTATTTTAGTATTTTTACTGCTGTAATTGTCTGTTGCTCATGTTTGATTTATTCTTATTGTACACCGCCTTGAGTGAATTCCTTCAAAAAGGCAGTAAATAAATCCTAATAAATAAATAATTTTGATTTATTTAAAAATATTGCAAGCATTTCTGTTGGTCTTTTATTTCTCATTGTTTTCAGGTCTCCTCCTCACATCAGATTTAAATTTTGTCTCAAGAAGGAGGCACTGCTTCTAAAGCTATTCAGCTTCTATTACTAAAAATTAGACCTTCTGACCCTAAGCAGTTTGGTTTTCCAATAGTTACAGCTTATATACAAAATAAGTACCTGTATATAATATGTAAACCACTTTGATTGTAACCATAGAAAAGCGGTTTCAAATCCCATCCTCTTTCCCTTATAGAAATCTTAGCTGTCTGCTCTCTATTTAAAATCAGAGGGGTTGATTTTCGAAAGGTTTACCAACTAACCTTGGGAGTTATCCTGTTAAATGTTTGTCTTTATAACTATTTCCCAACTGACTGGCTAAATTCACAAGTTGGACAGATCTAAATAGGTAAAAATTGGCCATTTAAGGGGTATTTTGGGGGTGTACTTATGACGTGAGTTTGGGTGGATAGCCTCAGCCCCACAAATGGCTATCTTATACAGACAATCACATTACTGGATTGGTTTGGCAAAAAATTCCTCTAAAGATAACTGCCTAAAATTAATTGGTTGTCTTATTCATTCAGCAGATCTTTTTTTTAAATCTTATAATTTGTTGCTGAGTTAAGAGCCATTGGTGGTAAATGCAAATGACACTTTTTTTTATTATTGAGGCAGCAGATATTAAAAAGCACGCAACATTTAGTACAATTTAACAGTTACTGGGTGCAAACTGCTAAAAACCCACTTTATCTGCAGAAAGGCACAAAAATGGCAGTTGGTATAATGCTTCATCCCACTATCCACTATAGTTGCATTACTTCACAATATTCCTGGAATTGAGAGGGTTTATGTTGCTATTAGTGAGAGTATGCTAGAATCAGACGTTTCTTTGTATGGTGAATTTAAAGGGGAAATGTTCTAGCTCTGCTCTTCACCCATTGTTGGGGGAGAAACAGGGAGTTCTGTGAATGTAGAATTTGTTTGGCTTTAATACCATATGGGGGAAGCATTTGTTTGTTGGGGGACTCTAGTATATCCGCTAGGTTGATATTCTCGGCTAGAAGAACTGATTCAGCAACGTTGTTGTTAATGGAACTACATTGGTTGCCTATAGAGGCAAGAGCGCAATTTAAGCTCTGCACTTTGGTTTTTAAAATTATGGATGGAAATGCCCTTTATACTTGATTGATTGGGTGATGTTCCTTTCAAATGTAGTTTCCAATTCAACTTGCCACCAAATGCTATTCTGTTTTTCTTCAGTCAAGCAAATTTTTAAACAACTTATGTTTGACTCTTCGATATATTATCAGACAGTATCAGTTTGGAATTCGTTGCCAATGCAGATCTGCAATTTGCAGAATTACCTTATTTTTTGAAAAGAAATTAAAATGTATTTTTTAACATATATTTTCTTTAATGTAATTTATAATTATTGTAGTAATTACTTTTCCTTCTTTGTAAATTCCCGGATTTTTTTCTTCCGGTTGTCTTGTATCTGTAATCTGCATTGAACTATATTTGGTATTGTGGAATAGAAGAACCGTGTGGCATAGCATAGCGTCTTCCAGCCCTCGATGTGGTCTCTGAACATTTTCTTTAATTAAGCAACTCTTTGTATTTCATATAAAAATACTATACAGATATAAGGAATCTTAGAAGAACAAACCCCACATTTAACTTTATAATCTGCTCTACTCCTATCTGTAACGTGCAGAATGAGTGGATAGTAGTTTTGGCAATAAAGGAAAAATAGAGGTGGGGGAGCGTGATAAAGATTGACTGTAAGCATTTTCATTCAGAGCAGTCTACCATTCTGAAACATAGGAAAGCCCAAAGTATATGTGACAATGAATGATTCCACGAAGAGTGTAGTGTATACCATTTCCTTGTACTAAACTGTGTATGGTGTATATGCATCATTGATATATATATATATATTTTGTTACACTGTGATTTTTTTTTTTAGATATTTGAAACAGAACTGAAGCAAAATTCTGGTAAGGTTCAGGAGCTGAAGAAGAAGGTGACAGATCTTTTGGAGAAGAACCCAGATGCTGCTGAAGCTTCTAAATGGAAACAGATGTTGGCTGAGATAGGTAAAAATGGAACACAGAATATGATCAGATAGAAGACCATGAAGAGTGCCCAGTGCATTTATTAATTACACACATTTATAGTCCACTGATCCTCAGTAGATCATTAGGTCAAATTCAAAAAATTAGAGTCCTGGAAGCAGGGGCATAGCCAGACCTCCGTGGGAGGGGGGTCCAGAGCCTGAGGTGGGGGGGGCACATTTTAGCCCGCCGACCACCCCCCCTCCCCCACCGACGACCTTCCCTGCCACTTTTGACCTCCCGCCACTGCCGATATCCATCAGTGAATATGCATGAGATGGATTTGCATACAGAGGAGGCAGTATATGAAAATTTGGCTTATGAATCCTGGCAGGGTGTGTCTTGAGGATCAGGTTAAGGACTCCTGGCTTAATCCAGTATATGTAGTTACATAGTAAATGACAGCAGATAAAGACCTGTACGGTCCGTCCAGTCTGCCCAACAAGATAAACTCATTTTACACGGCATGTGATACTTTATACCAGAGTTTGATTTGTCCTTGCCATTCTCAGGGCACAGACTGTTGACGTCTGCCACACTATTCTTGTGCTAAGTTCTGAAGCCAACGCTGAAACCCCTTAAAATTTACACTCCAGCCCATCTCTATCTATTCAGTCACGATCAGGGCATAGACCGTAGAAGTCTGCCCAGCACCGGTTTTGCTTCCCAATTACCGGCGTCGCCACCTAATTTCCACTAAGATTCTGAGGATCCATTCCTTCTAAACAGGATTCCTTTGTGTTTATTCCACGCACGTTTGAATTCTATTACTGTTTTCATCTCCACCACCTCCCACGGGAGGGCATTCCACATATCCACCACCCTATCTGTGAAAAAATACTTCCTGACATTACTCCTAAGTCTGCCCCTTTCAAGTTTGTCCCAGGTCTTGCTGGCTTTCAGGAAAGATTCCACTAAGAGGTGTTACTCTTTTAAATGAAGGATGTTTGCTGTTTGGTGCCAGTGCAAGGCCCTAGATTCCTTTACTTGCTCTACACAGACCCTGCTTAAATACCTTCTACACTTATCAGAGTCTGGTCTCAAAACTAACTCCTTAAGGGTTCACCTTAGTGCAATTAGTGCTTATCATCAACATGTTGAAGGTAAGCCCATCTCTGGACAGCCTCTAGTTGTTTGCTTCATAAGAGTTTTTCTTTTGTCAAAGACCCCTGCCAAACCTCCACCAGTGTCATGGGATCTTAACGTCGTTCTCAGCTGATGAAAGCTCCTTTTCAGTCACTGAATTCCTGCCATTTGAAGAACTTGACCTAGAAGGTCATTTTCTTGGTGGCTGTTACTTCAGCTCATAGAGTCAGTGAACTTCAGGCCCTAATGGTGGATGCACCTTATACTTAGTTTCATTACAACAGAGCAGTACTCCGCATGCACCTTAAGTTCCTTCCAAAAGTGGTGTCGGAGTTATATTTGAACCACTCGATTGTCTTGCCAACATTCGTTCCTGGACTTCATGCCCATCCTGGTGAAAGCAGCTTGCACACCTTGGATTGCAAGAGAGCATTGGTCTATTACATGGAGCAGACAAGGCCCCACAGACAGTCCGCCCAGCTTTTTGTTTCTTGTGATCCCAACTGGATGGGGGTTGCCATCGGGAAATGCACCATTTCTAATTGGCTAGTAGATTGCATTTCCTTCACTTATTCCCAGGCTAGGTTGGCCTTGGAGGGTCTTATCACTACTCATAATGTCAGAGCCATGGCCATGTCAGTAGCCCACTTGAGGTCAGCCTCCATTGAAGAAATTTGCAAGGCTGCGATGTGGTCTTCAGTCCACACATTCACATCACACTTCTGCCTTGAGTGGGATACCCTACGCGACAGTACCTAATTTAGGCATAGCCATTTGCACCAACTGAAATGCGGTGCAAATCCTCATGCCTAAATTAGGCACATATCCTCCTTATTCTATAACTACACACGTAAATTCTAGTTACGCCCCTGATCTGCCCATGACTCTCCCATTTCCACGCCTACTTTTTGGACTCACGCCTAAATATTAAATCCATTTAACACTAATAATTGCTTGTTAGAATGCCAATTATCAGCACTAATTGGATCATTCAATTAAGTTGCACGCGCATCTCAAAGCGTCATATACAGAATCCAGGGGACTATGTTTGGCTAATTATACTGTCCAGTTTATACAGCATGTGAACATTGAGGGGTTGATATTCTGCTGGCAGTGGTCAGCGTTAGTTTTTTTCACTGCTGGCTCTATGCCTGGATATTCAATGCTGGGTCATGTCCAGGCCCCACATTGAATATCTAGGCATACGCAGCCAGATAAAATCTACCTACTTAAGGGTAATGTTCAGCACTTAACCAGCTAAGATGAGCCACATAAAGATAGGAATATGCAGTCCTATTTATGCAGTTATCCTAGCTGGTTAAACGCTGAATATCGGCACATAACCAGCTAAGTGCTGATTCTGCCCCTGGAATGCCCAGAAAGTAGCTATTTTCGGCTTAGGTTCTAACTGGGCATTTTCAGTGGCACTATCCAGTTAATTGCTGCTGAATATACCCAGTTAGCCCCGGACAAGCGATTTAAATGGCCAGGAGCCATTTCTGGCTGTGTAAATCACTTTGAATTTAGACCCTTAACATTTTTTTATGTTGTACAATAAGAAAAAGAGAATTAACTTTTAGAATAGCATAATGATTGCTTTATGGTCTTATAGATGCCAGATGGAAAGAAATCAGTCATCTGACTGCTGATAGACAGCAAAAACTGGAAGAGTCATCCAATTACATGACCCAGTTCCAGACGGCGGAAGTTCAGCTAAAGCAGTGGCTTGTGGAAAAGGAGCTAATGGCCAGCGTTCTTGGGCCTCTCTCCATTGAGCCAAACATGCTAAACACTCAGAAACAGCAAGTTCAGGTCAGTATTATTTATAACCATCATATGCTTCAGAAATCTGTTTTTTCATAAATAAGATGGCAGCCAAGTAGACCACATTTTTACTTGAGGTTGTTCAGGAAAACTTGGTGCCAAGTCATGCAGGCTTTTTAACTAATGTATGTGTTTAACTTTAGAGTGTGCTGTGTTTTGTATTTTTATGCCTATTAAATGACAGCATGCAGCACTGAATTTGTGTTTTTTTTTTCCTGGGTTGTGATTAGATACAGTTTGATATACATATTTCACTGTCTTCCCTATTATCTTTGTGGGTTCGTTATCTCTATATTAAAACAAATACAAATGGATAAAAGAAATATAAGTCAGACTTCTCCAGCAAGTGCAGATTGATTGTTCTCAGAAAAATGCTGACACATGGTACCTCTGGTTTCAGATTAAAGCCAATGCCAGTCTCAATGCTGACGTCGTCATGATAACACTCATAGTTGAATGTGTTTGCTGTGCTAATATTTTGCCTTCTGTAGTTTAACAACAAAGAAAGGCAGAACCAATGGCAGTAAGGTGTGGTCATATAATTTCAGAAAATGAGCTGGGAAAGTTATGCTTTTCATCATATCAGTTTTGAATCTGTGATTGAAAAGAATGCTGTTAGTTTCGCACATTCTTACATAGATTCATTGGAAGTCTTTTTATAATGTGCACTAAGCAGCTATCGTGTGAATTAGCATGCAGTAACTGTTAGCCCACAGCTACTATAACCCAGTGCATTTTTTCTAGAAAAAAAGGTGCTGGTACTCAAATGCTAGGCCACCCTTCAAGGGTGGGGTGATCACTGAGGGACCCACCCCACAATAGCCAGGCCCCCTGCAACCAGTCATAGAACCTATGACAAGGCAGAATTGGTGTGTAGAGCCTGATCTCCTTCATTAAAACCTGGAGTCCATGGGTCAATTTTAGCAGACAATGGAAAAGGTGCCAGTACTCAGTACCCCCAAATACCCCCTCAAAAAAAGCCCTGCTATAACCATTACATGCACTTTACTGCAATGCACACCATTAGGAGAGGGAAATGGGTGTTGGCTGCCCATCAAAGTTAGCACTCAGTAACTTACTGTTCTAGATAGCAGGGATGCTCTTACCACCTCCTAAATAAAATTGCCCCACAAATGTAGCCAAAATCACTGTTGTAATGGAGCTGTGTATATTTACACAAACATATTTTGTAACCTATGAGCATACTTTGTGATTCTGCCTGCAGTCTGTCCACAGTACGCTTTTGTACATGCATACACCTGAATCTAATAAAAGTATGTACATTCTTGTTACCTCATGTACTGTTACATGGAGATAATTTTATAAAACCTTTATAAAATTATTCCCAGGTATGTAGGTGTTCATTTTATATAATACTACTGCAACTCTGCCCTCAACCTCTAGAGGCGCCTACACAGAAAACACGTAAAATTGGGGTCTTATTTGTGGTGCACCAACTTTTACATGTATACCAGTACACCGATTTATAACTGTCATTTTTAGCTCTGAAAACATGATTTACATATAGAAAATACATGATAAAATTACCCATCTAATGGGTAGCCCTGAACATGTCTTCTTCTTAAGGAGCTTTGCAATTTCTAATAAGCAAAACCAGTGCAAGTGTATTTAGATGCCTTGAGTGAACCATGATCCTCGATCCTTGTGCCATATCTTTAGTGCAGTGGGCTGAGAACCTGGAGAACTGGGTTCAATTCCCATTGCAGCTCCCTGTCACCCTGGATAAGTCACTTAATCCCCAGGTACAAAATTTAGATTGTGAGCCCACTACAGACAGAAAAAGTACCTGCATATAATACATGTAAACCACTTTGGTTGTTCCACAGAAAGGTGACATATCAAATCCATGACCCTTTTAGGGATGTAGGCTCCTTTTCTGCCCCTAATAAATAAATAAATCAGCTCAGAGATCATGGTCACTTCAATAGTACCAGTCCTAAAACAATCTTGTAAAAATGCATAAGTACATAAGTATTGCCATACCGGGAAAGACCAAAGTTCCATCAAGCCCAGCATCCTGTTTCCAACAGTGGCCAATCCAGGTCACAAATACCTGGCAAGATCCCAAAAAAGTACAAAACGTTCTATACTGCTTATTCCAGAAATAGTGGATTTTCCCCAAGTTCATTTAATAATGGTCTAGAGACTTTTTCTTTAGGAAGCCGCCTTTACCACATTCTCTGGAAACGAATTTCAGAGTTTAATTACATGTTGAGTGAAGAAAAAGTTTCTCCAATTTGTTTTAAATTTACTACATTGTAGCTTCATCGCATGCCCCCTAGTCCTAGTATTTCTGGAAAGCATAAACAGACGCTTCACATCTACCCATTCAACTCCACTCATTATTTTATAGACCTCTATCATATCTCCCCTCAGCCGCCTTTTCTCCAAGCTGAAGAGCCCTAGCTGCTTTAGCCTTTCCTCATAGGGAAGTCATCCCATCCCCTTTATCATTTTTGTCTCCCTTCGTCGCATAAAAATGTAAAAGCATGAACTAATAGGTTGTTTGAGTTTATACAGGACCTATTGCCTTATTTCATCTGCAGCTGTTCCTTACCACTCCCTAGAAGCTGCTATCCCAGGTAACTGCATAGTTTGTTTAATGGTTAAGCAAGCCTTGCTGATAAGGGCACAGAAATAAGGAGAAAAAAAATAATAATATAAAATGTTGGCGGCCAGCACAAGGATGTCAAGTAGCACTTCATAGCTCTTCAGAACTGAGCGTGATATAACTGTGTCTAAAAAAAGAAATGTTTGAAATCTTTTATAAAACAAAAATGAAATCTTTTCCTTTCTCAGCAACATATCTTATTACCGAGATGTTTTACTGGAGAGAGCTACAGATATAAACTTCAGTACATCTTTTTATGCACTTCAACTGAGGATCAGTCCAAGCGTGTGGTGCACTAAATTAATAAACTCCAAGATCTTGTCATTACGTACTTTCTTTGATATTTGAGGTCCAAAATTGAACCTTTAGTGTTGAGGGAAAAGGTAGAGCTGTTCTTTTTAATGAGAAAGACAGAAAAATAGTGAAAGAGCCTCAAAAAAACAGAAAAATAGTAAAAGAGAGCTTCAAAATACAGAACCTGACAGTCTTACCTCCCTAGTTAATGAAATGTTAGGGATTATTTTTGTCCCAGATGTCAGCATGACCTAGACTTTGATGATTTTTTTTGTTGCATGTGCTTACACTGTAGAAGTTCACTGCAGATAAAGCAGAAACAATGAAACAGTTTGCTGTGTGTATTGAAATAAAAATTTGCTAAGTTGCCAAACAACAAAAGTCGATATAAAGCCTGCTATTTAGTTGGTGCCTGGACTCTGGGGTAAGTCTGCTTAGAATAAATAGCAAAAGATTTCTTTTAAACACAGTGCATCAGCTAATGCAAAACAGTTGCTGATAATCGTGTATATGCTTAAAAAATGTCCTTTAATTCTTTTATAAATCAAAGTAAAGAGCCCTTTAGCATGATGTTTCAGCAGTTGAGTACTGAATGTGGACATAACCATTCTGCTATTCCACTGGAAACCGTGTTTATTACTAGTATTTACAGGTGGTAAGAAAGAGCAATTACCAGTAAATAATGTTACACCTTGTTATGCTGGTACTGCCCATCTGTGTCATACATGCTGACCTTGGCTTATATGTAGGATTGTCATATGAATTCTAAATATTTATTTTGAGGTAACCATTACTGTACTGATATGACAGCATGAACTATCGTATATATTCGAATATAAACTTATTCAAGTAAGTTTCCCCTCCTCCCTAAAAAGGGGGAAAGCTATTAACTCAAATATAAACTGGGGCTTTATATTCAAGTGTTTGACTTCTTCCCCTACCCCCATGGTGTCAAGCATAAATTCCATTAACGCCACTGATCCGCCCATACCCCTCCCATGGTCACGCCCCCTTTTGTGACGCCTAAAGATGTGTGTGCAAATTTTAATTAATGCCAATTAGTGCCAATAATTGATTATTAGTGCCCAATTATCAGTACTGATTTGCTCATTAATCAGTTAAATTGCGCATACAAATTGGGTATGCGCCACATTTGCATGCAATTTTGAGCACCATATATAGAATTAGGGCATTAATAGGCAATTCTACAACTGGGCACATTTATTTATGCATGTCTTGCACATGTCAGTGTGCTACACACTATTCTATTAAAGCATGCACAGTTGCTATAGCATGCAACTGCAATGAGTGTACATGTGGGCCAGCATGGGAGGGACTTGGACATATCTTCCACTTACGTGTGTAACTTACAGAATACTATAAGTGTTACGCACACTGCTTGTTGGCCTGGCATAAGTGGGTGTGCCCAAAATGTAGGAGCGTTGGTTCCAATTTATGCCAGTATTCTATAGGAACACTTGCACATTCACTACCTGCGTAAGTTAGGTACCTCAGTTGTGGCACCCAGATATAGAATTGCCCCCTTACCGCACAGGCACCATATTACATACACCTGCAGATAGGGTGAATGCATCCACGCTACCTTCCAGTGCATCTAGCACAGTTGCCTAGCCTGTGAAAAAAAGATGAAGCTGCAGTGATGGTTGTTCCCCCTCCCAGCACATCATGTTTCTCCTCCCAATACCCCTCAGCAGATCAAGCGACCTCCTTCCGATACCTTCTGTTGCACATCATGCCCCCGTTCTCTTCCCCCTAGCACCACACTCCTTACTCTTGTATCAAATCCTAACTCAATATCAGATTTCTGCCCTCCACCCTGGTCCTCGACTCACTCAGAGGTTCCTTTGTACTGTAGTGCAATGGATGGGAGCAATACCCCTCCCCTCCCATCTTTTCTGGCTTTGGATTTAGTGGTACTATTTCTAGGGAACAGCTATCCTTAACCATTTAAAAGCAGTGATCTTGCTTTCAAGGGAAGAAGTATATCACATCACACTGTAGTGTAATCATTAAAGAGCGCATACAAAATTTGACTAAATGTTCTTTTACTTTTTGTGTTTTCTCAGATTCTTCTCAAAGAGTTTGATACCCGAAAACCTCAGTATGAACAACTAAATACTGCTGCTCAGGGAATACTGAGCAGACCAGGTGACCTGCCACCATCTTATGAAGTTGTGAAAGAACAGTTGGCAGCCGTGGCTCAAAAGTGGGATGGCCTAACTGGACAACTGGGTGACAGATGTGGCCGCATCGATCAGGCCATCGTCAAAAGCACGCAGTATCGGGTCCTCCTGAGAAGCCTGTCTGATAAATTAAATAAGTTGGATAATAAACTGAAAAGCAGTTTGTCTGTGAGCGCACACCCTGATGCTGTTAAACAGCAGCTGGAAAAGGCTCGTGAAGTACAGCAGGAAATTGAGCAGGAAATGAAGAATATAGAAGAGGCTCGGGCCCTTTGTGAGGACCTGTCAGCACTGGTTGGAGAAGAGTATTTGAAAGCAGAGCTTAGCAGGCAGTTGGAGAGCATTTTGAAGCCCTTCAATGACATTGAACAAAAAGCAGGTTAGTATTAGAGCATAAAGTATTTGATGAATAATATATAGTTGCTTTGTTTCTTGGCTTAGAATAATGAATACTGTAAACTATGACTTATGAAATATTTAAAATATATATGTAGGATAAATTAATAATCACACTTTCAGTGACAAATTTAACTAGGATTTCAGTTTTTATAAATCCAGAAGTACATAAGTATTGCCATACTGGGACAGACCAAAGGTCCATCAAGCTCAGCATCCTGTTTCCAACAGTGGCCAATCCAGGTCAGAAATATCTGGCAAGATCCCAAAAAAGTACAAAACAGTTTATGCTGCTTATCCCAGAAATATGCAGTGGATTTTCCCCAAGTCCATTTTAATAATGGTCTATGGGCTTTTCCTTTAGGAAGCCGTCCAGACCTTTTTTAAACTCCGCTAAGCTAACCACCTTTACCACATTCTCTGGCAATGAATTCCAGAGTTTAATTGCATGTTGAATGAAGAAAAATTTTCTCCGATTCGTTTTAAAGCTGTTCTCTTGCTAGGAATTGTTATGTTTAAAGCAATTATACAAATTACAGGGTTGTGCGTTTGGGCTGCAAAAACTCAAGGGAATGATACAGTTTAGAGGGTGAAGAACTTTTATGAAGGAAAGAGGAATGCGACTTGGGTGTGACTGTATGTGATGATTTTAAGGTGGCCAAACGGGTAGAAAAGTCGATGGCAAACGCTAGAAGGATGCTTGGGTGCACAGGGAAAGGAATGGCCAGTAGGAAAAAGGAAGTGATGATGCTGTTGTGTAAGACTCTGGTGAGACCTAATTTTGAATATTGTGTACAGTTCTGGAGATCACACCTTCAAAAAGATATAATCAGGATGGAGGTGGTCCAGAGGACTGCTACTATAACGCTCAGTGGTCTTCATCATAAAGTGTACAGGGTTAGACTTAAAGATCTCAATGGGCCGGATCCGATATTAGCACTATTTAACCAGCCAGGAATGGCTCCTGGCCGGTTAAATAGCACTTAGTGAGATATCCGGTTATCTCCTCTGAATATTAGCGGCTAGCCGTGCAACTTAGCTGGCTAAATGTAAATATTCAGCGCTTAACTGGCTAAGTTGAGCGATTAAGATAGGCCACTTAAATAGCAGGCCTATCTTTAACCGCTAATAGCTTAACCGGCTAGCTCTGAATATTCGCTTAGCCCGTTAAAGTACCACAGCCAAAACTGAAACCGGATATTCAATGCAAGTCACTAGATAAAGCCTGGTGTTCAGTATCTGAGTTCAGCGCCACCGCCAGCAAATACTTGTGACATAAATGTACAAGAGGTGAGTCTCTTTCAATTGAAAGGAATCTCTGGGATGGAGGGGAGGAGGGGTAGCATAGGATAAAGTCATATAGGATAAAGGTGAAAGGGGACAGACCTGAGGAAATACTTCTTCATGGATAGGGTGATGAATTTGTGAAATGGCCTCCTGGTGGAGGTGGTGAAGATGAAAATTGTATCTGAATTCGAGAAAGCTTTTGAGAAGTACACAGGATCTGTAAGGGAATGGGACTTGATATACTGCCTTTCTGTGGTTTTTGCAACTACATTCAAAGCGGTTTACATAGTATATACTGATGCTTATTTGTACCTGGGGCAATGGAGGGTTAAGTGACTTGCACAGAGTCATAAGGAGCTGCAGTGGGACAGACTGCATAGGCCATATGGTCTTTGTCAGCCTTCATTTTTTCTATGCTTCTATGTTAACCCATGTGAGACTGCCTTTTTTTTTTCCATATGTAGAGTGTGAGCTGTCATTTGTGATGGTCAGTTGGATCCAGTGAATATGAACTAACTGTAACTTGCCTGCAAATGTGGTTGATTTCTGAGGTTTAATATAATTCACGTGGGAATTTCTTAAAGAATTTAAAACATAGAGGGTCATGTAATAGAGTGCATGTTTTAGTAAACAGTATTGCATTTTTCACATGCTATTTTTCCATGCATGTAAATGAGGTGGTTAGAAAAGTAGCACACAAAATTTAGCTATAAGAAGTTTCACTAAAAACTACACCTTACTGAGATGTATTTTTTCTATTTTTTTGGAGAAATTTCACAAAATTTATCTACATGCACAGTCAATGATTTTGGATTGCAGCAACATATCAACTATTAAATCTAAATACAGAAAACCTATACAAAGGTGGAGTCACATGTTATTGCAAATAACACACAGTATTTACTATTTTTGAGTATGAAGCCATTTTTGCAAAACTTTGCTTCTTTCTTTATTTTACAGTTTTTGATATACTGCAATAGGCCTGGAATGGGCATAGTGGTTAACAAATAAAAATAGCAGAGATAGGGGGTAGAAGAGAGAGAAGATGAGGAATAGAAGGAGAAAGATCATGGAGTGATAGGCATAAAAGATTCTGTAAAGAGATGGGTTTTGAGGAGTTTCATGAAAGATGTAACTGGGGGCTGATTTCTGATGTGGAGGGGGAGCTTATTCCATAGTTTGGTAGTTTGAAGCCTAAGTATCTAAAGACAGAGTCTTGAGAAATTGTAAGATGAAGCACAGGTAGGGAGGGAAGTGTGAGTAGGTTATTGTCGGCTGAATGAAGACAAAAAAAGGAGAGTTTAAGAGATGAGTAGATTATTGAGGTAAGCTGGAGCAGAAGGGAGAATGGATTTATAGACCAATGATAGACTCTTGTATTTTACACCTGCAGTAATTGGTAGTCAGTGTTCCAGACAGAAGAGAGTGACATGGTCAAAGCATTTGGATTATGAAGTAGAGTTATGAAGTAATGTAACAGCAGTGGATTGGATAAATTGGAGGCTTTCGAAAGAGTATACTGGAATACCAGCGTTGAGGGAATTTTAGTAATTGACTCGAGACATGGCAAGTGCTAGAATTAAAGGATGAAGAAGTGAAGAGTGGAGGATGGGCTGGACAGCACGGATATGATGGAGCTCATAAAAGCAGGAACAAATTACAGAATCTGGGGTTTGAAGGTGAACTTTAAATCAAACGTGACTTCTAGAATTTTAATGGAGTCCTTGTAAGTCAAGGAATAACCGTTAATGGAGGGTGCAGGTAAAGCAAAGTTATGGGATGGGGACAATAACACTGATTTGCACTTTGTAGAGTTTAAGTTGAGAAGATTCAATTTTAACCAGGATGCCATGTGTGTCAGACAGTCATTGAAGAGCGTGAAAGGGGAAGAGTCCGAGATACAGCACAGAGTCTATATCGACTGTGTAGCAGAAAGGATTGCAGAGATAATCTTGAATAATGGTGAGAAGAAGGGAAAGAAAGATGTTGAAAAGATCTTATGGTGATGGCAGGCAGTGAGCAGGTTCCCAGATTCTACAGTTGAAGATGAGAAGTGGTGTCAGAGGGCATAGATGCAGTTTTGCAACTCTACTATCTCGGACCATCCTATGTGTGTTCCTTCCATGGCCAATAGTGGACCGAGTCCTTCAGCGCATAGAAAGTCACTTGGGTCTGGTGGTGTTCATTGCTCCAGATTGGCCTCAAAGACCATTGTATGGGGACCTGATCTGCCTAGTTGTAAGCATGCGGGATCCATCTCAGGTACCTGTCATTGCTTTCTGATTTCACCTTTTTCTATTCACTGGCCAAGTTCTGTTATAATAAACCTATAGTTTATTAGCTCTGCTGTTCTGGACTAAGAATCCTGGTTCATGTCTTGGGGTCTTTGGGTGCTTTCTAGGAACTGTGGGACCCCTGGAAATCACCAGGGAATAACCTGTGAGTGGGAGACTAGCCCATAGGCAGGACCCAGTCAGTGGGAGGAGGATGCTAGTTTAGAGCATATGCCCAGGTACAGGCAGGCCTGAGCAGTGCTGGTGGACAGACCCTCCAGGTGGCCACAGATTAACTCCACTTGGATTTCAGGACTCTGTTCTTTCCTGGTTTTCTTCTTATCTATCCCATTGTACCTTTAGTGTATACTCTGGTGGATCCTCCATCACTTCAGGGATCTGTTCTGGGACCTCTTCTTTTCTCCATCTGTACTTCTTCCATTGGTACTCTGATAACAGGGGTGATAAGATACAGACGTTCAAATATTTGAAAGGTATTAATCCGCAAATGAACCTTTTCCGGAGACGGGAAGGTGGTAGAACTAGAGGACATGAATTGAGGTTGAAGGGGGGCAGACTCAGGACTAATGTCAGGAAGTATTTTTTCACAGAGAGGGTGGTGGATATGTGGAATGCCCTCCCACGGGAGGTGGTGGAGATGAAAACAGTACTGGAATTCAAACATGTGTGGGATAAACACAAAGGAATCCTGTTTAGAAGGAATGGTTCCGTGGAATCTTAGTGGAGATTGGGTGGCGACGCCGGTAATTGGGAAACAAAACGGGAGCTGGGCAGACTTCTACGGTCTATGCCCTGATCTTGACTGAATAGATAGGGATGGGCTCGAGTGTAGATTTTAAGGGGCTTCGATGTTAGCTTCAGAACTTAGTACAAGAACAGTACTGGGCAGACTTCTACGGTCTGTGCCTTGAGAAAGGCAAGGACAAATCAAACTCGGGCATACATATAAAGTATCGCATACCATGTAAAATGAGTTTATTTTGTTGGGCAGACTGGATGGACCGTACAGGTCTTTATCTGCCGTCATTTAATATGTTACTATGATCTCATCCCATGGTTTCCAGTATCACCTTTATGCTGATGACTCCCAGATCTGTCTCTCCACACCAGAACTTTCAGAAGGAATCCTGGTCAAAATATCAGCCTGCCTATCTGACATTGCCACCTGGATGTCTTACCGCCATCTGAAATTAAACATGACCAAGACTGAGCTTCTTATCTTTCCTCCTAAACCAACCTCTTCTCTTCCCGCATTCTCTATCTCTGTGAATAACACTCTCATCCTCCCTGTCTCATCAGCTCATAACCTTGCGGTCATCTTCGACTCCTTTCTCTCCTCTGCACATATTCAGTAGACTGAAAAAACCTGTTGTTTCTTTCTTTATAATATCACCAAAATTCATCCTTTTCTTTCTGAACACTATCAGACCCTTATCCACACTCTTATCACTTCTCGCTTAGATTATTGCAACTTGTTTCTCATAGATCTCCCACTAAGCCATCTCTCTCCCCCCGTCAATCTCTTCAAAATTCTGCTGCACGACTTATATTCCACAAGTGTTGCTATGCTCATGTTAGCCCTCTCCTGAGTAACTCCATTGGTTCCCTATCCATTTCCACATACAGCTGAGACTCCTCTTATTGACTTACAAGTGCATTCACTTTGCAGCTCTTCAGTACCTCTTCACTCTTGTCTCTCCCTATACTCCTCTCCGGAAACTGCATTTACTGGGTAAATCTCTCTTATCTGCACCCTTCTCCACCACCAACTCCAGACTCCGTTCCTTTTATCTTGCTGCACCATATGCCTGGAATAGACTTCCTGAGCCTGTACGTCATGCTCCATCTCTGTCCGCCTTCAAATCTAGGCTAAAAGCCCACCTTTTTGATGCTGCTTTTAAGTCCTAACCCTTACTCACTTGTTCAGTACCCATATTTTATCATTCCCACCTTAGTAATTCCCTTATTCCTTATTTGTCCTGTTTGTCCTAATTAGATTGTAAACTCTGTCGAGCAGGGGCTGTCTCTTCGTGTCCAGTGTACAACGTTGCGTACGTCTAATAGTACTATAGAAATGTTAAGTAGTAGTAGTAGTGCTAGGCGTTTCATACAGCTACGTACCTCCATTGCTGAGATTTAGGTTTTTTTATAAGACGGTTTGGGTAACGGTCTTGTGTTAACATCTTTGAAGATCAAGGTGGTTGCGCTGTCTTTTTTTCAGGAGTGGGCATATGGGAGGCCTTTGGCCTCATCTCCAGATATTGTGGGATTGCTGTGTGTGGGTGGGTGGGTGGGGAGGGGGTTTAAGCTTATTAAACCTCTTCAACAACCGGTGGTTCCATAGTGGGATTTGACTTTAGTATTTTCGTTGTTGTTGTCCTCCCCTTTTGAGCCCTTGGAGAATTATTCCTTGAAAGATATCATTTTGAAGGCAATAATCTTGGTGGCCATTTCCTTGGCTCAGAGGATCTTGGATTTGTTGGCCTTGTCATGCAGGGAGCTTTTCCTGTCATTTTGTAGAGAGAGAATGATGTTGCGACTGGTGCCTTCCTTTTTCCCTAAGGTAGTGCCAGCCTTCCATTTGAATCCGTCTGTTTCTCTCCCAGTTCTGGGTGATTTCGGAGGGTCAGGGAACAGCAGCATCTGGCCCGACTTGATGTCAGGAGAGTTCTGTTGGCTTATTTGGAAAGAACAAATGAATTTCAGCGTTTGGATTGCTTGATTGTGCTCTATGGAGGTTTGAACAAAGGGGCTGTTGCCTCTAACGCATCTTTAGCTCATTGGTTTAAGGAGGCCATCACAGCGGCATATCTTCTCAGGGGGAATCCAGTTCCACCTTGTATTTGTTGTGTATTCACTCAGTTCAAATCTTTGAACTACTATAGCATTATTCAATTTTTATCCAGTTACATCTCTTATTGTTCTATATTATTGATATATTTATAAGAACTGTTATCATATATAGTAACATAGTAGATGATGGCAGAAAAAGACCTGCACGGTCCATCCAGTCTGCCCAACAAGATAACTCATATGTGCTACTTTTTGTGTATACCCTACTTTGATTTGTACCTGTGCTCTTCAGGGCACAGACCGTATAAGTCTGCCCAGCACTATCCCTGCCTCCCACCACCGGCTCTGGCACAGACCGTATAAGTCTGCCCAGCACTATCCCTGCCTCCCACCACTGGCTCTGGCATAGACCATATAAGTCTGCCCAGCACTATCTCTGCCTCCCAACCACCGGCTCTGGCATAGACCATATAAGTCTGCCCAGCACTATCCCTGCCTCCCACCACCGGCTCTGGCACAGACCGTATAAGTCTGCCCAGCACTATCCCCGCCTCCCAACCACCAGCCCCGCCTCCCAACCACCGGCTCTGGCACAGACTGTATAAGTCTGCCCAGCACTATCCCCGCCTCCCAACCACATAAGCACATAAGAACTGCCACGCTGGGAAAAGACCAAAGGTCCATCAAGCCCTGCCCTCTGTCTCCGACAACGGCCAATCCAGGCCCCAAGAACCTGGCAAAAAACCCAAAATTTAATAACGATCAATGGACTTTTCCTTCAGAAATTTGTCCAGACCCCCTTTAAACTCAGCAAGGCCAGCTGCCGTCACTACCTTCTCCGGCAATGAGTTCCAGAGTCTAAGTACGCGCTGAGTAAAGAAAAACTTTCTCCGATTTGTTTTAAACCTACCACATTCTAATTTCATCTTGTGTCCCCTGGTTCTATTATTGTTAGAAAGCGTAAACAAACGCTTCACATCTGTCTGCTCTATCCCGCTCATTATTTTGTAAACCTCTATCATATCACCTCTCAGCCGCCTTCTCTCCAGGCTAAAGAGTCCTAGCCGTCTTAACCTCTCCTCATAGGGTAGTGTTCCCATCCCTTTTATCATTTTTGTCGCCCTTCTCTGCACCTTCTCCAATTCCTTTATATCTTTTTTGAGATGAGGCGACCAGAACTGTAAACAATACTCCAGGTGCGGTCGCACCATGGAGCGATATAACGGCATTATAACATCCTCATGCTTGGTTTCCATCCCTTTTCTAATAATACTCAACATTCTGTTCGCCTTCTTAGCCACCACAGCACCTATAGTTTCTCTTATGGAATGGAAGTTATAAAACATTGTTATTTTGTATTGTATTTGGATGTTTGTTACCCTTAAACATCTAATTAAAAAAAGCACATTCCACTAGGGGCATTGTGTCTTTATGGGCAGAGAGCAGTTCAATTTTGCCACAGGGTGGCGATTTGGTCCTTTTTATATTCTTTCACCAAGCATTACAAATTAGATGTTTAGGTGCAAGTTTATTGACTTCTGGTCTCCAGGGGTCCTGCTTTGGTACTTGCCAACCATCAGCATCTGGGCAAGTCTGGAGGGCTGACAAGGAAGGAGAAATTAGGGCTTACCTGATAATTTTCTTTCCTTTAGGCCATCCAGACCAGTCCAGAGACCCTCCCATAGTGTGGTTTGTTAGGAGTTGTGTTGCACAGGGATGGGTCATGGAGGACTCAGTTTTCCCAGTTAGCATATTTCTTTATAATTGATTCTTGTTGCTTGGTTGTTTCTTCTGTTGGGGGCGTTGTGTTTAATGGATGAATAGATAAGTAAATCCACATACAGTTGCAAAGAAAACAGATGAGGAAATGACTGCAGCTCAAGGAAAAGAGCTAACCAATACATGAGAAAGGCAGTCTGCGACGCGGGCCCACAGCATTCTATGTAGTGAGGGGACTCGGTTTCCTTATTCTGCTTTGCTAGTGAAATACTGACTGACTAGTGTCTGTACAGAGTTAAGGCAGTTCTTGAGTTTGTGTTTTTAGTCTCCATATGCTGGTAGAACAGAAAGAGAAGCAGACCTGATGTAAAAAATGGCTTCACAAACAAGTGCCCGACATGTGAATCCTGGGAGAATTGATAAACCGATAGACTGCTTTTCTACATAAGGTCTGCTTCTCTTTCTGTTCCACATTGGATCTAGTAGATGTTTAGCTTCGTGCTTTCTGACTCCATCTGCCGGTAGGCATCCATAACCCAACCATCAGTGTCTGGAGGGCCTAAAGGAAAGAAAATTAGTGGAGGAGTGACCTAGTGGTTAGGGTGGTGGACTTTGGTCCTGGGGAACTGAGGAACTGAGTTCAATTCCCACTTCAGGCACAGGCAGCTCCTTGTGACTCTGGGCAAGTCACTTAACCCTCCATTGCCCCATGTAAGCCGCATTGAGCCTGCCATGAGTGGGAAAGCGCGGGGTACAAATGTAACAAAAATAAATTTCTCCTTTTTCCAGTTCTTCCTGCTCCTTCTACCCTAGTCCTATGTGCATAAGCTAAAGGGGCATCCTTTAGACAAAACAGTAGAATGCACCTATATCTTTTAGTGCAGCTATTTTCCATTGATTATTTTTAACTATAAAAGGCACATATGGCTATACGGCTAGGGATTCTTCTTCAGTACTACACCAACCAAAGTCCTTTCAAATTGTTGAACAGGAGACTAAGATGGGAACGTAACATTGCTCTTACAAATTAATCACTGAGCTATCTACTTTGAAATTAAAAAAAGACCTCAGTTCCTGCATTCCAAGTCTTTCCTTCATCATTTTTCCAGCCCTTTACTTACATTAGTACTACTTCTCTCATCCCCTTCCCTATCCCCTGCTTTTCATTAGCCCTGTTCCTGCTGCTATGATCTGTATCAGTCACTGTGTAAGCAAAGGATCTGTGAGCTGGTGTGTGCTAGTAGACCTGCTGAGGCAAGTTTTAGGCCTAGAAAGGCAGCTTTTATAAGAAGTGAGGAGTGAGCAAAAGGACTGTCAGCATGCAATGCATAACACCCAGTGGCCAGACTTCCGATATTTGTGTGTGTGGTCTTTGTGAACGGTCTTTTCTATCATGAATGGTATTAAGTTTTTAAATTTTTATATTGTAAATCACTCTGGTTAGTTTGAGAAGAGTGGTCTATCAAGTGTATTAAACTATTCATGTTAGCTGAGTTCTGGGGGAAGCTGCAGTTTGGCCAAGGATTGCTACTGCAATGGAGGGCCAAATTTGCAAGAGGATGTAAAAAGAGAAAAAAAATGTGGATAGTTGTGCATGAAAGTTTGTACTAGTGTTGTAGGTCAGTCAAGACTGAATCTGACTGAGGAAGCACAAAGCAAAGGAAGGGAGGAAGAAAATCATTGTTCCCCTGCATTATTCTTTCTCTGATTACATCTGGCAGCTCAGTATTGTATATTAATGTTGATTTCCAGCTTAAGAGCAAAACAGAATTGTGAACTTAAGCCCAGTATGCTTATTTAACAAAGGAAATGAGGCAATCTTTCAATAAACTATAAGAAAATTACAATATTATTTTGAGAATGTACCAAAGTTCCAAAGACGTTTCATAAATCTGTTACATTAATGATACAAAAACAAACTGTAGATGTACTGAGATCTGTTCATGTTTCGGATAGGATTGCTATATTATTTATCCCTCTGTTTACTAAGCCAGGCTAGCGGCTGTCGTGCGGCAATGCTGACACAGCCCATTCAAAGTGAACAAACTGTGTTGGCATTATTGCATGGCTTAGTAAACAGGGGGCTTAGTCAACAGATGTGTATTTCTCAGTACTCATATTGTTAACCTGATAACTACATCAGACAGAATATCATTCCTTGTAGTACATAGAAGGATCAAACGCTGTAAGAAAGTATATGATGGCAAACAAGAAGAGTTAACCCATCCAGTCTGCCCAGTTATTCCTGTCCACACTGTATGGATTTATTTATCTATTTAACATCATTTGTATCCCACTGAATTGTCACACTTGAGAGCAGTTAACAAAAAAAATGCAGGCATCAAATCAACAAACATTCTCAAATCAACTAAAACATTCAAATATAATGTATACCGTATTGACCACATTTACCCTTTCACCTTTTGCCCTTATACCCCCGATCTGCCCTGAAATGCCCATGACCCTCCCATTTCCATGCCCCCTTTGTTCAGGCCACGCGTAAATTTGATCCACACGTATATTTACATGCGTAAGTCCCAATTAAATCTAATTAGTACCAATAATTGCTTGTTAGAAAGCTTGTTATTAGCACTAATTGGCTCATTATTCTATTAAATTGCATGCATAAATCGGGAGTGCACCTAAATTTGCACTTTCAACTTGTGATGACTTTTATAGAATCAGGGGGTTACACATGATGGGTGGTAACTGCAGGGGACATGCTAGGCATGCCCCAGTAGTTAACTTTTGCAATTACTTTCCATTAATTCTTGCAAGTAATGCAAAACTTTATTGCACTTTAGTACAGACCCCTAAATAATAAAGGAATACTATGATAATAGAGTCTATTATTGGCAGTAACCCAAGCTGTTGTATTCTGAAGATCTTAAAGAAAGAACAGACAGGCCCATGTATATCATAGTACGCCAAAATGGGATAAACCATTGTGTCATTGAACGAAATCTAAAGGAGTAGGCTTTGGATGTAATCTGCGAATCATGTGCAGTTTAAAAAACAGAGCACACTGCATTCAAAATTTGTGAGTGCAATGAAAATTTTGAGTCTAACTATCTGCAAATAATTTACTGCCGATGATATTAGAACAGAAATTACGTTCAGTAAATTATGTAAAGGGATCTTAAAATCTACCACCCTACATATTGTAAGAGCTTCAGTTTTGGATAAGTTTAAGCCTAGACCATTCTCTGCTAACCAAAATTATATTTCAGGAAAAAGAGTTGTAAAATCTAAGGGGTGTACATCAGATTCAGTCTTATATAGAATTATCAATATAATATTTGGGCTTATTTTCGAAAGAGAAGGATACCCATCTTTCGACATAAATCGGAAGATGGGCATCCTTCTCACAGGATCGTCCAAATTGGTGTAAAGGAAAGCCGATTTTGGACGTCCCCAACTGTTTTCCGTCGCAGGGACAGCCAAAGTTCAAGGGGGCGTATCGGAGGCATAACGAAGGCGGGATTTGGGCGTGCTTAACACTAGGACGTCCTCGACCCATAATCGAAAGAAACAAGGACGTCCTCGACGAACACTTGGACGACTTTACCTGGTCATGTTTTTCTTATGAACAAGGCACAAAAAGGTGCCCGAAATGACCAGATGACCACCGGAGAGAATTGGGGATGACCTCCCCTTACTCCCCCAGTAGTCACTAACCCCCTCCCACCCTCAAAAAACATCTTTAAAAATATTGATTGCCAGCCTCTATGCCAGCCTCAGATGTCATACTCGGCTCCTTCACAGCAGTATGCAGGTCCCTGGAGCAGTTTTAGTGGGTGCAGTGCACTTCAGGCAGGAGGACCCAGGCCCATCCCCCCCCCACCTGTTACGTTTGTGGAGGAAACAGCGAACCCTCCAAAACCCACCACAAACCCATTGTACCCACATCTCGGTGCCCCCTTTACCCGTAAGGGCTATGGTAGTGGTGTACAGTTGTGGGTTTTTGGGGGCATAACCCACAAGGAAAGGGAGCTATGTACCTGGGAGCAATTTATGAAGTCCACTGCAGTGTCCCCTAGGGTGCCTGGATGTCTATCTTGTTTCGAAAATACGGGTTTCCCCGCCCCTGGATGGGAATGTTTTGCGAGGACGTCCAAATCGAAACGAGGATGTCCCTTTCGATTATGCTCCTCACTGTGTGCCAAGCTGATGAAGTACCTTACAAAATGGGACCATATGCAAGTTAAATACGACTGAAGGCAAAGCATTTTAAAATGAGAAATACACATATAATTTTCTAGCCCCCCCAATCCACACCCATGACAAATCTCTTTTGAAACTGTGTAAATAGCAGGTTTATGAAATCAACATTTACATGTGTAACCAATCTACACATGTTAATTCTGCTGTTTATATGTGTAGAAGACACTCAAGGCTTCTAAAATGACCTCCTATATGGCTAAGCAGCACTGACCCCAGAATGCCCCAAACCTATCCCCATTTGGACAGATAATTTCTATATCCAAAATGATTCATTCAGGTGGCCTGAATTAAAATAAAGAAAACACTTAAGTGATCAGCATAAATATTTTTGAATATGGGGCCACATATCTTTTTTATATAGATACTATACTTACTTTTCTTATTTTTATACATGAAACACATGGGCACTGTTGAGGGAAATAAAGACGAATGATCTCCCAGGAGAACTTGAAAATGTGGCCATTGTGATCTGCTGCCAGTATATGGACTCAGATGATGCAGGCAGAAGATTGTTCTAGGTTGGCCTAAGAAGAACAGGTTTGACAAGGTCAAGAGGCAGGGGCTGTCCTGGTGTGACATTTAATGAAATTCCCAGGTCCATTACAGTCAGTTTGCTTGCTTTATAAAGTATTACATACATTTCTTGGCTATTCCCATAATGTTACTGTGTTCTTTTAATAGAATTAGACATATCGAGAGTAATTTTATAAAGTAATTTTAGCACAAAAAGTGACCCCTAGAGATTTGTTTTGCTGTTTTCTCAGCAATTGCTTGGAATTTCAATGTGAAATTTTACAGCTTTATTTGTTGTTACTATCTACGTTTATGTGCCAAGTAGAATGAGATTATCTTTAAACACGGCAAAGTTACATACTTTTTAATGTGACCACCCAGCAACTGTCATGCTTTCAAAACTGTTTGCATTGTAAAGCTACCATTATTTGAAAAAAAAAAAAAAGGGTACTGACTTACTGTTAATGACATCACAGTGATGTAGACTTTTGTCTGGGGAGCAATGTTGGAGGCCTATCACAAGTTCCACCCAAAGCACAATCGCTAAACTCAAGGAAGTACTGCAGATGATCTGAGACAGTCTGCCATAGAGACCTATCCACAAGGCTGTTAAGAACTTCCCAAAGTGACTGAAGGCCTTTGTTAAAGCTGGAGGTAGACA
Organism: Microcaecilia unicolor; assembly: GCF_901765095.1. NCBI lineage: Eukaryota > Metazoa > Chordata > Amphibia > Gymnophiona > Siphonopidae > Microcaecilia > Microcaecilia unicolor. Next base: position 462,498,149 of record NC_044033.1, on the reverse strand, counting down.
CTGACCATTCACAGTGACTGCAGAATTCTGACACTAATTGTATCATTTGAAGGACGTTATTTTACTGTGTATTAGCGCAAGCATTTTTAATGCGCAAAAATTGCTAGGTAGTACAAAAATATCAGCAACATCAACATAGCTTATGATACTTAAATTGTTTAATAGTAATACATATGATGAATAAATAAGTTTATAGAATTTCTCATTGAAATTAAAAGCGGTTGCTGAGAAAACTGCAAAAAACTCTAGGGGGTTACTTTTTTTGCCTCACCCTCTATATGACAGTACATGTGTATAAAATACCTCTCATAAAATTACCCCATGTATAAAAGTACTTGTTATGACCAGAACATGCATACTTTTATACAACTGGGTATAGGCATGTTAGGGGGTGAGTTTTGGGCAAAGCATGGGTAGAGTTGTGATTTGCATATGTAGGGCCAAATTTTATAAATGGTGCCCTTAAAAATTGGCACTGAAAAACCATGCAGTTAGTGTGATTCTATAAATGATGCCTAAAGTTACACACAGTTTATAGAATATGCTTGCATACCATTTGTGCAACTAAAATTTAGGAGCACTCATTTAGCCCACCTAAAATCAGGCCTAAATACCTGTGCGTAAGTTAAGTGCAGATCAGGTGTATTCCATAATAGTGCGCATAGTTTTTTGAAATGCCCACAACCCACCCATTCCACGCCCATGGTCATGCCCCCTTTTCGACTGTGTGTATGAGAATTTACATGCACCCTGTTATAGAATGCACTTAGAAATTGTGTGAATAAATTCTAATTAAATCCAATTAGTGCTGCTAATTGGTTAAGTATCAATAATCGGTGTTGTTTGGCTTGCTAACCAATTAAGTTTATTTATTTTTGTTACATTTGTACCCCGCGCTTTCCCACTCATGGCAGGCTCAATGCGGCTTATATGGGGCAATGGAGGGTTAAGTGACTTCCCCAGAGTCACAGGGAGCTGCCTGTGCCTGAAGTGGGAATCAAACTCAGTTCCTCAGTTCCCCAGGACCAAAGTCCACCACCCTAACCACTAGGCCACTCCACCACCACCAGGGGCCCTTGTACAAAGGCGTGTAGGCACCTATGCACATCCATCGCGCATCAAATTGGCACTACCGCCCGGCTATTGCATGCCCCGGTGATAATTCCATTTTGGCGTGTGCTCAAAATACGCGGTAGAAAATGTTTTCTGTTTTATACCGTGTGATGTTTACCCAGCAGTATTCGGCAGTTGACGCGTGTCGAATGGTTACCACCCGGTTAGCGCGTGAGATCTTACCGCTTTGTCAGTAGGTGGTGGTAAGGTCTCAGGTCATAAACGGAGACGCTCTGTGTGTATTTTATATGTAAATATTTACACCTGCTCCCAAGCAGACGTAAATGTCTGCAGCTTCATGTTAGCTGCAATTCCAGTAGTTTCTAGGTACTTTTGTAAAGAATGCATTGTCACCTACAAAGACACCAACTTGCCTTCTCAACCTAGATGACCTGTTATGAAATGACCATATTGTTAATAATGTAAAAGCTTGAGTAAAAGCATCTATTCTGACCTGAAAGTTTTGCAAATATGAATATAAATAATAATAATGGCATGCATTATAAAGTTTTGAAACGAAATAATTCATGCTTTTGTCCCCATAGCTAATCATGTTCTGCAGCTTCAGTCTACGTATGCCAGCTCTCAGCAATTCCAGCAGATGTCTAAAGATTTCCAGGCCTGGTTGGATACAAAAAGAAAAGAACAAAGCCAAGTTTCCCCTGTATCAGCCAAACTTGATACTCTAAAATTATTAATCAAAGAGCAGACAGAAATCCAGAAGTCGCTGACCAATAAACTTGATTCCTATCAAAAAATTGTTGCAGAGGCTGAAAGTCTTTTGCAAAAGACTCAAGGAGCTGAGAAGACAGAGCTACAGTCTCAAGTTTCCACACTCAAAAATAACTGGGATGAACTGAACAAGCAGGTAGCAGAAAGACAAGAGAAGTTGAAAGATTGCCAACAGAAAGCTGTTAAATACAGAGAAGATGTAGAAAGTCTACAACTCTGGATAGATGAATGTCAGAGTAAGCTTTCAGAAATAAAAGTGTGCATTGACCCTGTAGGAATAGAGACTTCTGTTGGTCAAGTGAAAGCCTTACAGAAGAATGTGGATAAACACCGGGTCATGGTAGAGATGTTAAATAACGCAGCTGAAAGTTTATTAAATGCTAGTGAAGAAGATAAAGAAAGTATTAGTGATGAGAAACTGTTACTCAACCAGCAGGTAGATATGATTGCAGAACAATTACATAACAAGAAGGACTCATTGGAAAGCATGGCACAGCGCTTTAAAGAGCTTCAGGAATGTTTCAGAGAAGCTAAAAGACAATTTAAAGTGGCAAAGGAACAGCTAGTGCTGCATGATTCTTTAGGAGCCCAGGCATGTAGTAACAAACATCTGACAATAATGCAAACGCAGCAGAAGGCACTTCAGGTCCTGAAACCACAGGTGGATTTGGCTCAGAATCTTGCCCAGGGACTAGTTGTAGATGCTTCTGATGCATTTGGTGTTTCTGACCTTCTATTAGAAGCTGAATCTTTAAAACAAGAACTTAATGTGATCAGCAAACAAGTTGACGACAAGTGCTCGTTCTTGGAAACAAAACTTCAGGGAATTGGGCATTTCCAAAATAGTATCCGAGAGATGTTTTCTCAGTTTGCTGAATTTGATGATGAGCTTGACAGCATGGCCCCAGTGGGAAGGGATACAGTAACATTACTGTCTCAGAAAGAGTGCATTCAAAATTTCCTCAAGAAACTGGGAGATCTCATAAAAAACAATGAAAATGCAAACAAGACCTGTAAGATGATGATAGCAACCGAAGCTTCTCCTGATCTCATTGGTATAAAAAGGGACTTGGAAGCTTTAAGTAAACAGTGCAACAAATTATTGGACAGAGCAAAAGCCAGAGAGGAGCAAGTAGAGGGAACTACTAGCCGTATTGAAGAATTTTATAAGAAGTTGAAGGAATTTGCAAATCTTCTTGGAGGAGCTGAAGAACATGAAGAATCGCAAGGTGCAGTTGGAATGGAAACAGATATCATTAATCAACAGCTGAATATATTTAAGGTAAGAAAGCCTTTTGTGAATCTGTTTTTAATATTGTAAATGCTTTTAAGAATAATAAGTCCCATTTTGCAGAGGGCCTGTACATTGGAAATGGGACATGCAGGTCAGGATGTTCACATTTCCCTCAGTACTCTACAAAAGGCTCTGTTGAACATGGGGCCTTCTGTAAAATATGTACAAGGACACCAGCAAAAACACATGTAACATAGTAGATGACGGCAGAAAAAGACCTGCACGGTCCATCCAGTCTGCCCAACAAGATAAACTCATATGTGCTACTCTTTGTGTATACCTCACCTTGATTTGTACCTGTCCTTTTCAGGGCACAGACCATAAGTCTGCCCAGCACTATCCCCGCCTCCCAACCACCAGCCCCGCCTCCCACCACCGGTTCTGGCACAAACCGTATAAGTCTGCCCAGCACTATCCCCGCCTCCCAACCACCAGTCCCGCCTCCCACCACCGGTTCTGGCACAAACCGTATAAGTCTGCCCAGCACTATCCCCGCCTCCCAACCACCAGTCCCGCCTCCCACCACTGGCTCTGGCACAGACCATATAAGTCTGCCCAGCACCATCCCCACCTCCCAACCACCAGTCCCGCCTCCCACCACCGGCTCTGGCACAGACCGTATAAGTCTGCCCAGCACTATCCCCGCCTCCCAACCACCAGCCCCGCCTCCCACCACCGGTTCTGGCACAAACCGTATAAGTCTGCCCAGCACTATCCCCGCCTCCCAACCACCAGTCCCGCCTCCCACCACTGGCTCTGGCACAGACCATATAAGTCTGCCCAGCACCATCCCCACCTCCCAACCACCAGTCCCGCCTCCCACCACCGGCTCTGGCACAGACCGTATAAGTCTGCCCAGCACCATCCCCGCCTCCTGCCACTGGCTCTGCCACCCAATCTCGGCTAAGCTCCTTAGGATCCATTCCTTCTGAACAGGATTCCTTTATGTTTGTCCCACGCATGTATTTGCCAGCAGGAGCAGCAACTTCAGCAAAAGGGCAACATATCCGTATATCAGTGCAGGCAATTATATGTTGAAGAGCTGATTTTTGTACTGCTGCATTTATGCATGTAAGACACATAATCCAGACAATTAAATGTATCAATGAAGCCAATTAAGAAGCAAAGCTCTCAAAAGTAAGGGATTAATATTCAACAGGAGTTGACCTGGGTACGAACAGCTCCTAACCTGATAACACCTGCTCACCGGGTTTAACCTAGATTTTCAGTGGCACTTAGCCAGATATTGCCACTGAAAATCCATGCAGACCAATTCAGCACTATCCAGGCAGTGCCAGGGTGGACCAGATTTATACAGAAACTGCCGACTCTCAGCAGTGGTACCCAGTTAACTGAGGACAGAAAATAGGCTGATTCTGATTTCACTGCTATATAATAGCAGTAATCAGGTAACGTTTGAAGGCTGCCCATGATCCAGATCTTCAGTGCTGGTAGCCGGATATGGCCAGGCACTCAATATCTGGGTCTAAATCAGCCTGCGGTGGCCAATTTGGGAAAAAAATGGTGACTGCCACAGGTTGAATATAGCCTGGAAATTTTTGTATGCTAAAGTCTATATATATATAACATGCTCCGCCCGGGATCAGTTGTTTGAAGTCCTGGCTGAATTGAGCACTTTGCCAAACCATATGCATGACTGCCTGATTACTACCAGGTACACTCCATTGCTACAAAAGTACATTTTTGTAGTACTGGTAATGACAGTGCGCTAGGGGTGGGAAGTACCACTGGACTGCTGCGGTAGCTGCGGTACTTCCTGTTTAGCAAGCGGTAAGCCCACGTTGGGCTTACCACCACTTAGTAAAAGGAGCCCTTAGCCGCCCTCACACTGAGCAGAGGGTTTCAACGTATCATCAACGGTGACACCTAGATCGTTTTCCTGGGCAGTGATTCCTAATGTGGAATGTTGCATCACGTATCTATAGTTTGGGTTCCTCTTTCCCAAATGCATCACTTTGCACTTGCTCACATTAAACATCATCTGCCATTTGGATGCCCAGTCCCCCACGCTCATAAGGTCTTCTTGCAATTTTTCACAATACTCTTACAATTCAACAACTGAGCAACTTTGTGTCATCAGCAAATTTAATTACCTCATTAGTTATTCCCATCTCTAGATCATTTATAAATGTGTTAAAAAGCAGCAGTTCCAGCACAGACCTCTGGGGAACCCCACTATCTACTTTCTCCATTGAGAATATTGACCATTTAACCCTACTGTCTGTTTTCTATCTTTTAACTAGTTTTTGTCCACAATAGGACATATTTTTAATTGAGTAATTCCATATCATCAAGCTGATCAATCCATAGACTGGTGGGGTTGTGTCCATCTACCAGCAGGTGGAGATAGAGAGCAAACTTTTGCCTCCCTATATGTGGTCATGTGCTGCCGGAAACTCCTCAGTATGTTCTCTATCTCAGCAGGTGGTGGTCACACACAGCAGCAGCTCTGGCTAGGCCTCCAAGCCTAATCCTTAGGTTTTGTTGAGGCCTGGGGTTGAGGGCTCTTTTGAGCAAGTGCAAACCTGGTGGTGCCAGGTCCCTCCTTTTCTCCCCCCTCCCGCTGGCTCCGTTAAAAAAAAAAAAAAAAAATGTTAAACGTCCTTAAAGGCGTTTATTTCGACGTTTATTTAAACGTTCATTGCAGCTACTCACTGGGACACCAGTTCGTTACAGCTCGGAGCGGCAAGGGCGAGGGCGCAAAGGGTCGCTCCCCGGATCGCTTGAGCCCTTCTAGAGGGGATGCGGGGGTTTTACAGCCTGATTCGCCCTTGTTGGGTGACAATTTAGTGACCGATGAATGTCTCGGTCCTTCCTCCGGCGTGGCGGTTTTTCCCGCCATAAACGCCCATCCCCCGCTCCTCGCCTCCGCCATCTTGGCCGGCCACGCGGCTCGGACGGCTTCTTCGTGGGCCGCCCTTGAGGTTGGAGACATTAATGCCATGAACGCCCTTAATTTGGGCGACGGCACAAAAGCGGCTAAAGTTAAGCGCCGCTCTTCCCGCGCGGCTCCTTCGCGGAGTGTCGCGCCGGACGCCATTTTGGATGCGCAGCATGTCTCTCCCCCGCTCTTGCGAGCGCCGGTTGAGGGTGCGTCTAGGGCGGTTGCCCAGGCTGCGGAAGTGCACAGTCTGGGGGGTTTCTCCCCCGAGTTTGTTTTGCTGCTGCATCAGGCTTTCCTCATGCAAAACGCTGCCCCTGCTCCCTCGTCTGGTAAAGAGGTTGAGGTTCCCAGAGGTAAACGTCCTCGGGTTGATTCCCAGGCCTTGGAGGGCTTTGTCTCCTCCGATGTAGATGAGGGCAGCGTGTCTGAGGTCTCCCAACGGTCCTTGGCGGATTCCTTGGAGGAGACGGCTCCCCGCTCGGATGGAGCGGATGACCCCTCTGCAGCGCGGCTTTTTAGCTCAGAGGATTTGCCCAACCTGTTGATACAGGCCATGGACACTTTGAAGATTTCCTCTCCGGAGGACGTCTCTCCCTCAGCCCCTGTTGGCTCTGCCATTATGCTGGGGACGAAGCGCCCGCCTAGAACCTTCCACGTGCATGATGCCATGCACACCTTAATTTCGGCTCAATGGGATGTCCCGGAAGCGAGCCTTAAAGTGGCTAGGGCTATGTCCCGCCTCTATCCTTTGCCTGAAAGTGAACGTGAGGCCTATCTGTGGCCTACCGTGGATTCTTTAATCACTGCGGTGACTAAGAAAACGGCGTTGCCGGTGGAAGGTGGCACGGCCCTGAAAGACGCCCAAGACAGAAGATTGGAGGCAGCCTTAAGGTCGTCCTTTGAGGCAGCTGCTTTAAGTTTGCAGGCCTCAGTTTGCGGCTCCTATGTGGCAAGGGCGTGCCTGACTATGGTGCAGCGGGCTTCCCCCTCGGATCCTTCCTTGAGGGCTGATTGGCCGGCCCTGGAATCGGGCTTAGCCTACTTGGCAGACTTGCTGTATGATGTCTTGAGAGCCTCAGCTAAAGGCATGGCTCAGACAGTCTCTGCGCGGCGGTGGCTTTGGCTGAAACATTGGTCTGCTGACCACGCCTCTAAATCCCGCCTGGCTAGATTGCCTTTTACAGGCAAGCTGCTCTTTGGGGTCGAGCTGGACAAAATCGTGACCGATCTCGGCACGTCTAAGGGCAAGAAGTTACCAGAGGTCATGGCTCGGGCTAGTACTCGTCCCGGTACCTCCAGAGAACGGTTTCAGGAAGCCCGTCGGTACCGCCCGGGCAGGTCGGGATCCTCTGCCTCCTCTTCCTTCAAGAGGAATTTCTCCCCCAAGCAGCATTCCTTTCGCAGAGACCGCCGTCCCGGAGGTGCTCCCTCCGGTCCTCCCCCAGGGTCTCGGACCCAATGACGGGGCCTTGGTCCACGCCCCAGTGCAGATTGGAGGACGGCTGTCCTCGTTTCTGGGCGAGTGGACCACAATAACTTCAGACGCTTGGGTGCTGGAAGTCATCAGAGACGGCTACAAGCTAGAGTTCTGCCGACCCTTAAAAGACGGGTTTGTACTCTCTCCCTGCAAGTCTCCGGTAAAAGCTGTGGCAGTGCAGCAGACCTTGGACAATCTGATCCGCCTGGGTGCGGTCGTTCCGGTGCCAGAAAGTCAGCTTGGCAAAGGACGTTACTCCATTTACTTTGTGGTACCAAAGAAAGGAGGTTCTGTCCGGCCTATCCTCGACCTCAAAGGGGTCAATCGGGCCTTGAAAGTGCGGCACTTTCGCATGGAGACTCTCCGCTCTGTTATAGCGGCAGTGAAGGCAGGAGAGTTCTTGGCCTCCTTGGACATCAAGGAAGCGTACCTGCATATTCCCATCTGGCCTCCTCATCAACGATTTCTGCGTTTTGCAGTCCTGGGACGACACTTCCAGTTCAGAGCCCTCCCATTCGGGTTGGCTACTGCTCCGCGGACCTTTTCCAAAGTAATGGTGGTCATCGCGGCCTTCCTACGAAAGGAAGGGGTACAAGTCCATCCTTATCTGGACGACTGGTTGATCCGAGCCCCCTCTTATGCAGAGTGCGGCAAAGCTGTGTACCGGGTAGTTGCTCTTTTGAGCTCCCTGGGATGGATCATCAACTGGGAGAAGAGCCAGCTGCGCCCGACTCAGTCCCTGGAGTACCTGGGAGTTCGATTCGACACCCAAGTGGGCAGAGTGTTCCTGCCAGACAATCGGATTGTCAAACTTCAGGCTCAAGTGGACCAGTTCCTAGTAGCCTCTCCTCTTCGGGCTTGGGACTATGTGCAGCTGTTGGGCTCTATGACGGCCACGATGGAAGTAGTGCCCTGGGCCAGGGCTCATATGAGACCACTTCAACACTCTTTGCTGCGGCGCTGGACTCCGATGTCGGAGGATTATGCTGTGCGCCTTCCCTTGGACCCAGCTGCAGAGGCAAAGTGGTCTATCAACCTCCTGGAACTCAGAGCCATTCGGTTGGCGCTTTTGGAGTTCATCCCGGTACTGGTGTTGAAGCCTGTACGGGTCCTGTCGGACAATGCCACGGCTGTGGCCTATGTCAACCGCCAGGGAGGTACCAAGAGCGCCCCTCTAGCCAAGGAGGCTATGAATCTTTGCCAGTGGGCGGAAGCGAACCTGGAGCAGCTTTCAGCGGCCCACATTGCCGGAGTCATGAATGTCAAGGCGGACTTTCTCAGTCGCCATACCTTGGAGCCCGGAGAGTGGCAACTATCTGCTCAGGCGTTCTTGGACATCACGAAGCGCTGGGGCCAGCCGAGCCTAGATCTGATGGCGTCATCGGCCAATTGCCAAGTGCCGCGCTTTTTCAGCAGAGGACGGGACCCTCGATCCCTGGGAGTAGATGCTCTTCTCCAACAGTGGCCGACACAAGAGCTCCTCTATGTGTTCCCGCCCTGGCCCATGTTGGGCAGGGTGCTAGACCGGGTGGCAAAGCATCCCGGCAGGGTAATCCTGGTGGGTCCGGATTGGCCCAGACGTCCCTGGTATGCGGACTTGATCAGGCTCTCAGTCGACGATCCTCTGCGGCTGTCAGTGGAGCAGGGCCTGTTACATCAGGGTCCCGTGGTGATGGAGGATCCCTCCCCCTTTGGTCTTACGGCCTGGCTATTGAGCGGCAGCGTCTGAGGAAGAAGGGCTTCTCAGACAAGGTCATCGCCACTATGCTAAGAGCGAGGAAGCGCTCTACTTCTACTGCTTACGCCAGGGTTTGGCGTATCTTTGCAGCGTGGTGTGAAGCAGGCTCACTTTCTCCCTTCACTGCTCCAATTTCTTCAGTGTTGGCGTTCCTGCAAGAAGGTCTGGAGAAAGGCCTGTCGCTCAGTTCCCTTAAAGTCCAGGTAGCGGCTCTGGCTTGCTTCAGGGGCCGCCTGAAGGGTGCTTCCCTGGCTTCGCAGCCAGATGTGGTGCGCTTTCTCAAGGGAGTTAATCACCTGC